>NC_086284.1:58686915-58909415 GCF_963924245.1 Chroicocephalus ridibundus
AGCATCGATATATGTTAAAGGAAGTTTAGTTTGTGGCTTTTTCATTTAGAAAGGAGGAGAATCTTGGTAGTAATATTGATCTGTTGTACACGTAAAAGAAAAGTTAGGGGGCAAATCAACATATTAATATTTTTAAGAAAATGATCAATCTACATGTCTGCTCAAAATAATTAATTGATTAAAGAGAGTACAAAAGCAGGGCTGCCAGCATTCGGTCAGTAAGGACGCTGAACTCTACTTCATTACAACTTGTACCCAAACTTCAGGTATTGATTTAGCTCTTGGTGTAAACAATTATATTCCTCATCTAGACAGTGAAGAGGTGGCTCTGAAAACCTCCCAGGAGAAAACTTGCCAGAGTGGTTATGGTGCCTTGGCTTTGACAGGCAGGAATCTCCTTCTGGAGGCCTCCACTGACACCTCTCCCCTTTGGCTAAAGAAGGAATTATGTGTACGTTAGCCAGAAGCGTGGGCCCATAGGGGAAGATTTGCAAAGCAAACCAGTTGGTGCTGAGGACCTGACATCCGCAGAGTACGCTTTTCAGAGCTCTCCCCTGGTCCTGAGCACCAACGCCCAGTGGTGCTGGGAATGCAACGGGTGCGATCCTGAAGTACATCTTCCCATGCAGCTTCCACTTCAAAGGGATGCAGTCT
Organism: Chroicocephalus ridibundus; assembly: GCF_963924245.1. Classification (NCBI taxonomy): domain Eukaryota; kingdom Metazoa; phylum Chordata; class Aves; order Charadriiformes; family Laridae; genus Chroicocephalus; species Chroicocephalus ridibundus. The sequence goes on from NC_086284.1 coordinate 58,687,570, forward strand.
GTGTGCCCTGAGCCCACGCTACAAGGTGAACCAAAGCACATTTAGTGAGGACAGGCAAGGTTCACACTTAAAAAGAGTAATCTTGCTCTGAACTAAAATGCTAATATAAATGCACCCGCTGTAGTGGAACTGTTTTGTTGGACAACTAAGCTTTCCATGCAAGCTGGATACCTATCTTCAGATGACATTTCATTTATGTGTTCAAAACAAAACTTGTTGTGATTGAAATTTCAAATCTTAAAAAGAGCTAAAGAGATTGGGCTTTACCTTAATTTTTTTTTTTTTTCTTAGAATATAATCTGCTGGGGTTTTGTGTCATTTTTCAGATGCCTTTATTTCATTGTCTAAGGAAAGAAGTATCAAAATTGCCTGTAGTGTCTGATCAAACAAAATTACCTTCAGTCAGCAATAGAACAATTTCCATGCCCATTTTACCACAACTAAAATGACTAACAAAGCTTGCTGTTATACGGATGCACATCCTGGAGCTTTGTTCTTGGGTATCTTGGATAAAGCCCTTACAGTCCTGAGACTCTCTCTCCTCTATATTTCATTGTGGAGTAAATTTAACAAAGACTCTTCAAAGGGCTACTGAGTGGTTTTCTGTATTTTTTTAGAAATTATCTCCTACATTTTGCAGTACACCCATTTTGAAAGGAGACATCCTTGTATTATATTGTCCTTACTCTCCCTCCATTTCTTCTAGTCAAAGCCTCTGTTCCTTATATCCTCCTTCAGAAACAATCATTCTAATGACATGTCCAAGAAAGGCCAATTTTACTCTTTTAAAGATAATCATATATGATGTTTGTCCTTGTGCTGGGGACAACACCAAAAAAAAGCCAGAAGCTTTATCCCTTTCAAGGAGTTTCAGGAGGCAGCTGAATCTACAGCAGAAAAGTGTGGTGGTATGTGACAAATTAGTTTGCAGCACTTTTTCTTTATTCATTCTCTACCTCACCTCTGTTTAATTAACAGATCATAGAATAAGAGAAAAAGGAAGGAGAGAGAGCTAAATCAGAAATTATCAGAAACCCAGAGGCTGCAGCTCTTCCACAGGAACAGCTGTTTCTTCTGGAAGAAAAAAAAAAAGAGGGGGGGGGAACTAATGTGAAGAAAGAAGGAGGGCACATAACTATTTTCAAGCTGGGGGCTCACTTGACAATTTGCAGAACAGATGAACAGATTAGGCTATGAGTAAAGATGTGATTTTATAGGAAAAGTCAAGAAGGCAGCTGACACTCTGCTTGCGACTGCCTTCCTGAGCAGCCCATTCTCACAGCACTCCTGCTGTACTTCTCTCTAGCTAACGTAGCTCAAATAGGCATAGAACTTGGTTTATTTGTAGAGTCAGGCATGAGTGCTAAATGATGACCACTAAAATAAAAGAAAATAGCTCCACACCATCATTGATGTCAGTGTTTTTCTAATGTATGTGATGATTTAGTCCAGCTTCAAACCTGGGTAGTTCAGTTCAGTGCCTAAGTTTAAGCAGGATAAATCAAAGCAGAGCAGAAAGCCAGAGATGAGACGGGGGTGGACGAGGGAGAGGTGTAATGGGTCTGGGCTTACCAGGGGTTTGCAGGAAGGTACGACGTGTCAGCTATCATTACAGGACTTGTGGAGGGTCCCCCTGACCTCTCCACGCAGTGAGTGAGCTTGAGCTGCTGGGACCCCAGGAGGGTCAAAAGCCGAGCGTGAGAAACGTCGAGTGGTTCCCGTGCGCCTGGCAGGGAAATGCCAGGGTCTCGCTGCACCCAGCCCTCCGGGAGAGCCGCGGCAGCTTGACACTCATGGGAAGCGCAATGAGGGAGAAGAGGGCATGAAGAAATGCCCGACATTATGCACATTGTCCACTGGCAGCAGGAAGCCACTTGCTTTTCAGGTCAATGGGTAGTATTAGTCAGAAGTAACTAATGCACAGGGCTCCTGGCTTTCTGGATGTTTCTCTGGAGCTAGGCTCCTAGGCTGGTGCGTCACAGAGAAACATCCAGCAGCAGATTGTACTGGCCCAAGTTACTAATTCTCATTTCATTACTAAAGAAAGTCTACTTGCTCTGCGCCTACACCATCATAGCATTGGAAGAAAACACATATTTATTTAATATTAGTGACTTGAAAGTGCAAATAGAAGAAACCTCGTATTACCAATGGATCATTCTGCATTTGTGTTGGTGACACTGATCTCTTTCTGACTTCCTTCCCATTGTACATGGGTCACAATTTCAGCTCCTGCGCCCATTGTCTTCTGCCTGCATTTAATGATGTGCCTGGTTGGAAAAGTGTTGTGGAGTGGTCATTTAATTCATTTTCATCAAAGTCTGCACCTTGTATCTTCAATCAGAATGAAAGTACTTATCCAGATGCAGTGTTCAGTAATCAGTAGGGATAATGTGCAAGCAATCCATCAGTGCTTGAAGCTATTCTGTATGGGCCCTCTCAGGGCCCTGAATTGCTTATCATAGGCAGAATTGATGCATTACACTTTGTCTCCAACTTTTCTAAAAAAAAATTATGGAGTAATTTCTGGAGCTATTCCGATGTACCAGACCTATAACCAGTTTTGAATGAAGGTCATATTGTATAGTTAGGGTACTGATATTTTGCTATTGCATAAAACAACCGCTGCATTCCCTCTGCAGCCTTGGTTGGAGACAAACGTACACCCATCCGTCCAAGGTTCTGCATGCACTGGTACACACCAGAGCTCAGCTGCAGGGGCTGTCATTGCTCAACTCACCGCTTACATTACAGTATATTTTTCGTTGAAAACCCACTGAAGGAGAAAAAATGCAGAACTCTGCATCCTGAAAACCTCTATGAGCAGGAGAATTTAGGTGAGGACTTCTTGCTTCCCTGCCAGTGTGCCTACTGATTAACTTCCATAAGGACTAAAGGAGTGTGTTAATTTTTATGCACATGCGGTCGTGGTCTTTCAAGAGCTATGCGCTGGGCAGCAGAGCGTCGATCAGCTCCCAACTGGACTGAGTCACAATAGTGCTGACGAAAAGGTCTTCCACAGAAATACACTAGTTTGTCAAACAAAACCATTTAATCAGATGTTTCACATCATTCATTCACATCCGAGGAACCTGAAAGTGAACAAGTCCATGGGACCTGATGGGATACACCCACGGGTACTGAAGGAACTGGCGGATGAGGTTGCTAAACCACTCTCTATTATATTCCAAAAGTCATGGCAGTCTGGTGAGGTCCCCACTGACTGGAAAAGGGGAAACATAATCCCCATTTTCAAAAAGGGAAAGAAGGAGGAACCAGGGAACTATAGGTCAGTCTGTCTCACCTCCATGCCTGGTAAGATTATGGAGCAAATCCTCCTGGAGGCACTGCTGAGGCAGAAGAATAACGAAGAGGTGACTGGGTACAATCAACATGGCTTCACCAAGGGCAAATTGTGGCTGACAAACCTGGTGGCCTTCTATGAGAAGGTCACAGCATCAATAGACAAGGGGAGAGCAACTGGCGTCATTTACCTGGACCTGAGCAAAGCCTTTGACACTGTCCCACATGACATCCTGGTCTCCAAGCTGATAAAATATGGCTTTGATGGACTGACAATTCAGTGGATAAAGAACTGGCTTGACGGCCGCACCCAAAGAGTGGCTGTCAATGGGTCCATGTCCAAGTGGAGGCCAGTGACAAGTGGAGTCCCTCAAGGATCGGTACCGGGACCGGTCTTGTTTAACATCTTCGTCAGTGACATGGACGGTGGCATAGAGTGCATCCTCAGCAAGTTTGCCAATGACCCCAAGCTGTGTGGGGTGGCTGACACGATGGAGGGAAGGGATGCCATCCAGAGGGACCTTGACAGGCTGGAGAGGTGGGCCCATGCTAACCTCATGAAGTTCAACAAGACCAAGTGCGTGGTCCTCCATCTCGGTCGGGGCAATCCCAAGCACCGATATAGGCTAGGCAGTGACTGGCTTGAGAGCAGCCCTGAAGAAAAGGACTTGGGGGTGCGGGTGAACGAGAGGCTCAACATGAGCCATCAGTGTGCACTAACAGCCCAGAAAGCCAACTGTATCCTGGGCTGCATCGGGAAAAGCGTGGCCAGCAGGTTGAGGGAGGTGATTCTCCCCCTCTACTTCACTCTCGTGAGACCCCACCTGGAGTACTGCGTCCAGTTCTGGAGCCCCTACGACAAGAGAGATATGGACATGCTGGAACGTGTCCAGAGAAGGGCCAAAAGGATGATCAGAGGGCTGGAGCACCTCTCCTATGAGGACAGACTGAGAGAGTTGGGGTTGTTCAGCCTGGAGAAAAGAAGGCTCCGAGGAGACCTTATAGTGGCCTACCAGTATCTTAAGGGGGCCTACAGGAAAGCTGGTGAGGGACTTTTTAGGATATCGGGTAATGGTAGGACTAGAGGGAATGGATTAAAACTAGAGATGGGACGATTCAGACTGGACGTTAGGAAGAAGTTCTTCACCATGAGGGTGGTGAGACACTGGAACAGGTTGCCCAGAGAGGTGGTGGAAGCCCCATCCCTGGAAGTTTTTAAGGCCAGGTTGGAGGGGGCTCTGAGCAACCTGATCTAATGGGAGATGTCCCTGCCCATGGCAGGGGGTTGGAACTAGGTGATCTTTAAGGTCCCTTCCAACCCTAACAATTCTGTGATTCTATGATTTCATCTCCATTTTGAAGTTTTACCCATTCGTATGTAAATGCACATGCATTTCATTCTGTGTGGCTCTGCTTTACATGTGTGGGCCTGTGTTCATACGCACGTACATACACACACACACCCCCCTGCATACATTCACCGGCATAAATCTCATATGACTTATTTGGCTCAGCCCTGCCATGCTGAGTACCTGCACAGAGATCCCCGTGCTCCTCCAGCTCCTGCTCCACACTCAGGACCAGACACCTCAGGATCTCCCAGCTCTAAGCGGATGGTTGATAAGATACTGCAGCTTCTCCATCATGAGGCAGCGGATGTCCTGCCACCCAGCTGGAGAGGTTTTCAACTACCCTGTCCTGTAGCATGTGGAGTCCCTAGGAACTAGAGCAGATAATTGCTCCATTTTACAAATTATGAAGCTCTAACCATTAAATAATTTATCTCGTTATTTTCTGCAGTGTTTTCCCCTTTCTCTGGATAGTAGTTGTAAATCATAATAATGTACAAGCAAAAAATGCATTGCAAAATGCTTGCATTTTCCAGGGATGGAAACGCTGTCTTTTCACAGAATCACAGAATGGTCAGGGTCGGAAGGGACCTCTGGAGATCATCCAGTCCAACCCCCCTACCAGAGCAGGGTCACCCAGAGCAGGTTGCACAGGAACGTGTCCAGAAGGGTTTTGAATGTCTTCAGAGACGGAGACTCCACCACCTCTCTGGGCAGCCTGTTCCAGTGCTCTGCCACCCTCAGGGTAAAGAAGTTCCTCCTCATGTTTAGGTGGAACTTAACTTCCTATGTTCCGGTTTGTGCCTGTTACCCCTTGTCCTGTCATTGGGCACCGCTGAAAAGATGATTTTTGCCTGAAAAGAGATTTTGCCCAGTTCTCTACCCAGTTTCTTTGCTGGACTCACGTGCTGGTCAGTTTTAAGCAGCATAAACAATCAGGCCCTGCAAATGTACGGAATATACCAATAACATTTCATGTGGATAAAACTGTCTTTTCCTGTCCTTCATCCCTGAAGCCATCCAGTCTCTATTATAAATTTAGCAAACGAATGGAAGAAAAAATTTCATTAGACTTCCTGTGTTAAATAGATCCAAGCCAAATAGTGAACAACAACAAAAAGTCACCAAATGGCTTTTGGGGCTTGTATTTTTACAGGGCTGTAAGTTTCTGCTAAAATTCATAACTGTACTGTGGCTTTTGAGTTTATTTGCCGTAACTTGGTACTAGCAACTAGGCAACAGCTACTGGTGTTTGTGGCCAGATATGCACTTGCGTGTCTAAAAGGTTTATTTACTTGCACTTTCAATTATGAAATTGAAACACGCTGGCAATGTATGTGTGTGTGCACATGTGTATGTATACAGTTACACATAAAGCACAGCCCAACAAAATACAAGTGCATCTACATCCAAATGGGTAAAACTCCAATCTTTTCTATAGAAATAGTTAGTATAAATAGCCAAATCCTCAGTAATCTAAACAATAAAAATAGGTCTCACCAAAGTTAATATAAAGAAGGAATTATTTTATCACCCTTTGCTGCGCATGTCAACATTAAGTAACAGATGAATCAGAGCAGGCTTTGCAATTAAAATTCTTTGATCTTTTTCTTTAAAACAAATAATGACAGCTGGAGGAAGGATTTCATGATACGTGCCATTAACAGTGCATTGCGACAGCATGAAACATGACATAAGAAAAGCTTTCAAACAAAGGCATTAAGTTTTTTAATACTGTTAGAAGATGACAGATGGATTGTTACTTGGGCAAAGCCCTCTGCTCTGCAGCTCTGTGCTGCAGGTTCCATCAGCTCTGGCTAGAAAGATGCCTTAACAGCTGCAAGACATTTATCCCCACAACATAGCCCTACTCCATGTTCTCATTTAGTCCGCTCCATTTTCCAGAAGAGTCCTGGCTCCTCTGCTGGCAATACTAACAACAGTGGAATGACTCTTTTCCAGGAGATGAAGCTGATGTGAAGCACTTTGGGTGGCCCTCCCTCTCTTGGATGTACTTTTCTCCTGGTTTATCTGCAATAGAGAAAGATTTGTCATCCACATGCCTTGGAGTGCACTGTAAAGAGGCCTTTTTTATAAAGCTTAAGCGTTGGAAGACACCTGTCTCTTCTGACAATTTGGTATGAAAACAAACACGTTAACCTAGAAATTCAATAGCCTTGGATATGTGGTCTCTTATACTTCTACACTATCTGGAATACAAGAAGTGTCTATTTATTCCCTTGCTTCAAACTCAGTTAAACTCTTGGTAAATAAAATGTCTTTCTAGTGACTGCATCCAATTTGTGCATGATATTTCAGGGAAAATGGGACGTGAAGGAAATTACAGTTAATTTTCTAACAAAATTAAATGCATTGTAAACCTACCAGTGATAGCTGGGAATTTTTTCAATGCGTGACCCAAGAGGACAAAATGCAAGCACCATCAGAGACTTTTTTCTTTCCCCTAAATCATGCTTGTACAATCTCTTGCTTACTGCAGGGAACCACGGGAACAGGCAAGGTGCTGTACATTTCAGATTGGGCTGTCATTATCTTCTTTCCCATGCCATCAAGCAGACTTTTGAGTAAGATGGGATTGGAGATATCCATACACAATACCTTTTGAGAGAAAGGAAAGAAACACAAAGCCCTGTGGTTTTTTATTGATGATTCATCCAAGAGTTCATGGAGAATGTGAGCAAGTGATTGATGTAAACTGACTAGCTAAGTGTGAAACAGCTAAGCTGAATGTGAACAAGGGTATTTTATCTGATTGTCAAGAACGTGCACAACACAGTGCAATCTCTTTTGTAAGCAAATCCATAAAACTACTAATCAAAGAGGATGTCCTAATGGTAAAGGGACAAATAACTGTGTAATGACAGTATTAATCTGAGAGATGAGGTTCTTTCAAACAACATGAAGCTCTACAAAAGCAACCACGCTTCAGAAACCCTTAGATGTACCATAAATGACAATAAAAATAAAAATCCAGCTTTAAATGAACAAAAAAGAAGTTCAGAACAAATGTGTCTTTAGTGGCCTCTCTCCCCATGAATAATTGTTTAGTTCTTCAGTATGGAAAGGACTGAGATCACCCCTTTCTTCCCCTCTATTGCGGATTTTTTTTTTTTCTAATCAGCCAGAAGAGCCCATCAATTTGCTATCACAACCAGCTCACCATTTCCTCAGCCACACAAAGTCTGTTGGGGAGCTGGAATGAACACGAGCTAGTGGTAACTCGTTACACCCTTCCTGGTCAGCATTTATTGTTACACCTTCCTGCTTCTCCACAAAATACAAAGGACTAAAAACCATTTACTGTTTAAAACAAGATTGATTTATGGACACTTTTCTTTGTTTTAGGAACAATTAATTTTCATATCAGACCTTCACTGAAAGGTATGTGTATCTTGGCATGTCAAGATGTTATTTTACTTTGATGTTCTCTCTTTAATTTATTCTGCGGAGGCATTCAAAGCTTCCTAAGTGCTTTCCAAGCACACAGTGGTTACTGTAGAGTAATAAAGGTCTAAGAACAGCAGATGCAGGAAAGGAGCCCAACTGAGAAAACTGGGCAGAACTTTGTTCTTGGCACTGTTTGCGCAGTGTCCTGGTGCCATTCTGCCAAACGTTTCCTGTGACCCATCTTTTGCCACTGATTCACAACGCTGTAACAGTTTTGGCTTTGGCTACAGCTTCCAGCAGCATGGCAGTCCCCTATTTCAACTTCAGCAAAGCAGCATCTCTCCGATAAGCTGTTCCCACTCCATCCTTCTGGAAATATTTTTCCCTGCAGTGCGCACATCATGTCCTGGAGCTGCTGTTACTGCTACAGAGGAGGTCTGGTACCTCCTGGCCATAGTCACAACCTTCCAACCCACACACCGAGCCTCTGGGTGCACCCATCATCTAGCCCTGCAGTCACCTCTTCCTGCAAACACCTGGGATGGTGGACACCACTTGAGATCCTGAAGCAGACGGCAGCACCAGTTTGAGTACCTGTAAAAGCCACCTTAAGGCAAGCTGTCTTTTGAAAGGCAACCTCCTTCCCAGCCTCGTCATCTCTTTGGCTGCTCTGCAGTAGGTCATACCCTGCTGAAAATGAACCCGCTTGAAAAAGGGATTCTGTTACGACCAGCTCCATCCCTCCCTGCAGCTGTCTCCACACTCCTTGAGCATCAGGGCTGGCACAGGGCAGGATGAGATTTTTGTCCTCAGTGGCATGAGGGAGAATCAGTGACTTTTCCAGTTGGCTTAAATAGGTTGTGTGACTGCACCCTGAGCTGGGCGGGCACAGTTGGCCAGTCTTCTGCCACAGCTTTCTCATTTCTAGACTGTCTCTTGGAAGTGATCTCCTCCGTGCATAACATCCAAGTCCTCTTTTTCACCACTGCACGTTGATTTCCAGGCTGTATCATGCATCCAGGATAGCAGAAGGACAGCAAAAAGTGGCTGAGGTGACACATGAGCCCTGTTGTGTCCCCCATTGTTCCTTCAGGCAGCTCTCCAGAAGCATGCAGCAATACCATGACTGCAGTCATTATTCACTGCATTTTAAAGAACAGATTTTATAAACATAAGTGGATTTTCGGTTCCACTGAACCATTCGTACTAAAGGAAACCACAAGTATCAGTCTGGCATGCGTTTTTTTGCAACTGGCCCCTCAGTTCACAGCAAATGGATTTCCGGTCCTTGATTAGATATTCTAACCTTCCCACAGGAAAGAACCAGGGAAAAGCTTTGTAGTAAGAGGCCTAATAGAGGTATGGAAGCATTTCATATTCTTTCCTTGCCAGAACCTCTTTCATTCTAAATTAGTGAGATTCCTTCTTATCAAAGGAAAGAGAAAAATAAGAACTGTCTTTTCACATGCCATCTTTTTACATCTAAGTGACTGATGTTTTAGTGAAACTTTTCTGTGTCGTATTTCTGTCAAGCAGTTGTGGGCTGGGATGTGTGACAAGGCTGAACAAACTCATCTGAAACACAGACATAATCGTTTGTTCATGAATAAAAACTCCTCCACAGACATTTGTGTAAAATAACACCAAACACACAAATATTTGCAGAAAAATGAACAAATGAAAAATGGCAAGCAACATACTCAGTGCAAGCGGTGAGTTTAATTTAATGGCTGATATGTTTCCTCATATATATATATATATATAAAGAGAGAGAGAGAGAGAGAGAGAAATGTTTGAAATAATCAAAACAAATATTTCTGTTCCATGGTTTGAGTGAACATCACCAAAAGGACAGACTTGTTCCAGTTCCATTTATGCAACTCACCTGCAGAGCAGGTTGCTTAACCTGCTTTTCTAAAAGAAAATATGGATGGTATCTCTCTGCTTTCAGAAAAAGGATGTTGCTAGACTGATGTATTATCAAAGCCTTTTGGTATTCGTTCCTGGTTGGGAGACCAACATAATGGTACCAAGTTAGTCATCATTATTTATGTTATTAACTGTTATCTTTCTGTATAAAGCTTGTGGGAAACAGTGAGGACAAAAAATGTTTCTTAAATTTTCCTTTTACTGAAGTGGAACACAGTTGATGCGCCTTTGGAGGCCTTTTTTTACTTACTGAACATCGCAATGTTAAGTGCCTGTGAAAAGGTCTCTCCTCTAACCGGATAGGATCCACTGATGTGCAGCACATCAGTGTCAGATGATGTCATTTTTCCTATTTTTTTACTTGAAAAGATATATGACAACTATAAGCAGTGTTTTAAGAAAGCAGACAATGCTGTATCAATGTTTAGAATAGTGTTTGCTGTTCTTTTTCTGCGTCCTCACTTTTGCTCTCTTTGGAGAATGTGAAAAACAATTTCCCCCATAGATGCTGTCCTATTCCATTTGACAAACATTGATTTTTCTCCGCCGTCTTTTGAGAGGAGCCAAAACCGGCATGGCTTATTGTGTTTAATAGGAACAAAAATATCAACTTAATCACCACCTAGTCCTGTCATGCCAAAAGAGGTTTGTTTCTGTATAGCACTGTCCACAGATACCAGCACAGCACAGGGAATAATAGCTGCTCATTTGCTGCCGTGCACTCAGCCAAGGGGAAACAAAATCGAATCTTTTCTGCAAAACCTGAGAATAGGAATGAACAGCCTCCCCCAAACCAAATTGTTGAAAAGATGCCTTGTGACTTCACCGGGCCTCGCGTCGCGTCCCATTTGCTTGGCAGACATAAGTATTTGTAATAATCCTAATATCTTCATTGAAAGGTATAATGTTTAAAGAGTATGTCTTTGTTTTTACACTTTTGCATTCAGAACGTCTGAAATCAGTGGGGTTTTTTTGATAGCAATAAACCATGGGTACAAGAGCGTAGGATGGGGCCTAACAATTCTTCCTTTCCGTGTTAGTGGTTCCGCACCCTGTTCTTGCTCATGCCCGTACGGATCTGGAAGAGCTGCAATGAAATCAGTGTTAGTATCCCAGAGCTATAGCCAGGTTGGTGACAGCAGAACTTCCCCCTTTGTTATTCTGGTAAGCAGAGGAGCTGGATCAAGAGGGTGTGCAGAAAGTTTAGGGATTGCATGAAAACTGTCCTCAAGCACAGGTCAGGGGCAGAGGAGGAGCTCAGGTGAGCAAGGAGGGTGGGACAGAGCTGTGCAGAGGCTTCAATGCAGAGGCACGAACCTGATGCTCTTGGGGCAGCTGCTGAAGAGGGGATTCCATGTGAATAAACACACAATGAATTTAATCCCTAAATAAACTGGTTGGATGGGATCTCCCTCCAGAAGTCTCCAGAGCTGTCTACATCTCCTCATTTGGCGTGCAGGAAATCAGGGAGGACTTTTTCACTAAGTGCTTAGAATTGTAAGAACAGGTTACAACTCAAAAGTTACGGAGAACTGATCCCAAAACTTCCCTGTACCTCCATAGATTCCCTAGTCTGTTTTTGCAACATTCAGCAGTCTTATGAGGAAACACAGTTAATTCATATTCATAAATCTCTCTTGGATGAAACTGGAGCTGATGGGATGATTGGTTTTTATGTTGGAAAATGGTCATTTTTGAAAATCAAAAATTTTTTGACGGAGAATTAATACGATAGTTCCCTGGCCACTGGCCTGGAAGCCTTGCCAATGTGCAGCCAGCCAGCAATCTTTCTGTGAAAAATGCTCCATTTTTAAATTCTTCACCCTCAGTTAAAACAATTTTTTTCCTGCTGTGAAAGTTTTAGTGGGAATAGATCTGTTCTTTTCTGGCCAACACTGTCTGTGTGTTGTTATTAATATTTATGATGATTACAACACATCAGGCAAGTGGCCTTGTATGATGAACATTAGCTTTTATATTACTTTGACCTTCTGCAGACTGGATGAACATTTTTACTCTTGGTCTCCCAATCATTTAAAAGATCAGGACACAGATAATTTAGAAGAATTAAGGAGCTCGAGTGTACGATTTTACAACATTGTCCCTATCCTATTGATTAGTTCTGTTTCATCCCCATAATATAGTTAGTGCAGCTAGGCAAACATACAGAAATTGCTCTTTCCTTTCAAGAGGAATGTCAAAACAATAAATAGATTAGTCATACCAGCTGTATTGATTTGTGACAACCTTGATGTACGCAATCGTTTGGGATTCAAACATTTATCTGGGGCGAAAAATATCCTACCATTTTTATTTACTGCATTGGAGCTCATTGGGAGAAAATGCTGTTAGGCATCTCAAAATTCCGTGCATAGTGGCAAGCTTTTAAACGCAATGAGATATCCGCAGTACATTACCATATTAATCAATAAGATGAAAGGCAAAAATCAATTTTGTCTGTGCAACTGTGTGTGACACCTCCCTAAGAGCCATACCGTTGGGATGGATTCATGCCAGCAAAGCTGGCCATAGTTGATTGTTTATTAATGGCAAGGAAAGGCATAAAGTCATTTAGTGACAAAGTAGCAGGAAAGGTGTTGCTCATGGCCTGTCTATTCAAAAATCTGCCATTGGTACCTGCGAAATATGTATTTCAGATCTTAATAGCAATTGTGGTTTCCCACATAAAACAAGGGCAAAAATTTTCTTTGCTTCAGGAGAAAAAAAAAGGCTAAATTTACCAAACGAACGGAGTAGCATCCAGCCGTGGCAACACTAAGGAATTTGCCACATAGTCTTGGGATTAGCGAGGTATCATTATTGTAATATAAAGAAATGTATAAAGCGTGACCCTCTAGTTTCATAGTCTACATCCTCCTTCCTGTGTTGGAAGAGACAACGAGTCTTAACACCTCCCCATGTCACCCACAGTTTGGTGGTGGGCCTAAGCCTTCTCTTTTCAAGGCTGTAGAATGTTAGATTACGACTTGTGTCACATTTGAAAGCTTAAGTTTATGACTTTTTCTGCAATGGGGTATCCAAGATGTTATTTCACTGTAGATTTATTCATAAATACAAATATATTTTCTTTGTGCTCTGTTCCTTCCCTAGTTTTTCACAATATTCGGTATGCTAAGCTGATGTTATGGTAGTATGAACTAAGATGTTGGTTTTGAGTGATAATAGTAATCTCAGAGCCCACCATTGCCTAAAAAAATGTTAGAATTGATGTCTTTTTCTTATACTCATCACTTGATTCCATTTTACTGCTCAGTCATTCAGTATCGTGAGTTCTTTCTCAGGTTTTCTGGGAAAGTCTTAATTTTTACTATCTTGAATAGTAATATCAGTGTACTTTTCCACCTCACTATTTACCCTTATTCCCAGTTCATTTCTGAAAATGTTACAACAGCAAAGTCATAGAATCATAGAACCACAGAACAGTTCAGTTGGAAGGGACCTTTAAAGGTCGTCCAGTCTGACCCCCCCTGCAACAAACAGGAACATCTTCAACTAGATCAGGTTGCTCAGAGCCCCGTCCAACCTGACCTTGAACATTTCCAGAGATAGGGCATCTACCGCCTCCCCGGGCAACCTGTTCCAGTGTCTCACTGCCCTCAGTGTAAAAATTTTCTCCCTTGTATCTAGTCTGAATCCACCCTCTTTTAGTTTAAAGCCATTACCCCTTGTCCTATAGCAACAGGCCCTGGTAAAAAGTCTGTCCCCATCTTTCTTATGAGCCCCTTTAAGTATTGAAAGGTCACAATAAGGTCTCCCCGGAGCCTTCTCTTCTCCAGGCTGAACAACCCCAACTCTCTCAGCCTGTCCTCAGAGGAGAGGTGCTCCATCTCTCTAATCATTTTTGTGGCCTTCCTCTGAGCCTGCTCCATCAGGTCTGTGTCTTTCCTGTGCTGAGAGCCCCAGAGCTGGACACGGTCCTCCAGGTGGGATCTCACCAGAGTGGAGCACAGGAGCAGAATCACATCCCTTGACCTGCTGGCCACACTTCTTTTGATGCAGCCCAGGATACGATTGTCTTTCTGCACTGCAAGTGCACATTGCTGGCTCTTGTGCAGCTTTTTACCCACCAGTATCCCCAAGTCCTTCTCAGCAGGGCTGCTCTCAATCCCTTCATCCCCCAGGCTGTATTGATACCACAGGTTGCCCCAACCCAGGTGCAGGACCCTGCAGCACTTGGCCTTGTTCATGAGGTTCTCATGAACTCATGAGGTTCACACAGGCCACTTCTTGAGCTTGTCCAGGTCCCTCTGAATGGCATCCTGTCCCTCAGGTGTGTCAGCTGCACCACTCAGCTTGGTGTCATCCTCAAACTTGCTGAGGGTGCACTTGACCCCACTGTCCGTGTCATTGATGAAGATATTAAACGGTACTAGTCCCAATACAGACCAAATTTTAAGCATAGGGCCTTAGATTAGGTTTTTCAGGACTCTACCAAGCCAAATCTGAATATTTTCAGTGAGAGAGATTGCACCCCATCCCTGGCCAACCTACTTCAGGTTTTAACTGTTCGTGTAGTGATTTTTTTTCTTCTTATAGACAAACAGAAACCTGTGCCTATTGTGTCTTGTCTTGTCACTACACATCCCTATGAAGACAGTTCCCCCATCTTCTCCGTACCTACTTTTTTAGGCACTTTAGGCTGATAAGATCTCCCATGAGCCTGTTCTTTGTAGACTGAACAAACCATTTCATTCAGCCTTTCTTTATCTGTCAACTCCTCCAACCCTCTCATCATCTAGGTGACCATCCACTGGACCCTCCAAAATCAAACAAGGGCTAAAAAATCATTGATAATCAATGCAGCCCTGAAGATACACTACATCCAGCAGTAGACAGATACTATGGAACAGAAAAAGTATTCAAGGCAAAGAAAAACTAGAATGAGGACAAATGTCTTTCCATAAGTAATTTTTAGTAATCTGCCAATAAGAATGGCAAGTCTGATTGTTAGGTTTAAATTGTGTTTTTTTACAAAAGAAAACATTAAAGTCATAGATGACACCACACTTAGTAGTAGTGGTGGTTATGTAGATTATATGTAGACTAGATGTTGTTAAAAGGTGAAGTTATTTTTGAAATAACCAAAGAGCTTCTTGAAACAAAGTGCTTATAAAAGTGAAATATGAATAACTTCTTAAGAAGAGACAATGGACAGCTCATTAATTCAGTTTTCAAAAGTGTACCATAAATTCTGTCTAGCTTGGAAAAAAGTTCTACTGCAGAAAATTTAGAAATATAAGTAGGGAATGAAATAAAAACCAGTGTAGAAAATATAATCACGGTAAATTCTGAATACTAGGAGACACTGTCAGGATTGACATGGGAAATATGAATTATAAATCAGTTGTGATGAAGAAGATAAGGAAACCAAATGCATCAAGGGAATCGAGCCAATTTTCTGAGTCAGACATATGGGCCAAAAAGGGCCTCTGCAAAACAACACTAATGAGATCCAACTTTAGAAGTTTAATTAGTTCTAGACACCACAATACCAGCGAGCTCTTTTAAGGGAAATAAAGAAAACAGCAAAAGACCTGAAGAAATCACTTATGAAAACAGACTGAAAAAAATTAGCATGGAAAGTGTGAC
This sequence comes from Chroicocephalus ridibundus, assembly GCF_963924245.1. NCBI lineage: Eukaryota > Metazoa > Chordata > Aves > Charadriiformes > Laridae > Chroicocephalus > Chroicocephalus ridibundus. The sequence goes on from NC_086284.1 coordinate 58,703,169, forward strand.
CTAGCACAAATTAAAGAAATGATAGATGTCTACAAATATCTGAGGAATGTAAAACCCAAGAAAAGAATAGGACTGCTTAAGATGATATGACGTAGCTTATTAGAAAGAGTTGAGAGAAATTAAGTAGCAGAAAAAATACACCACATTGCTGGATGAATATTCTAATAGTGATGTAGAGTAGAAAATGAAATAGCTTTCTTTAAAAGAGTGGGAAGAACATACCTAAGCTATTTTAAAATTGGACTGGACAAATTGCTAGGGAATGTATACCATGGGTAGTAACCCTGCATGGGTAATGGAATAGCTGAAAAGATCTTCGAGGTTCTAACGTCTGTGACTGTACCAAGATAATGCGAATTATATACTCAGGAGACTTTTACTTAAGAAAGGATACAATAAATACAAAATTTCAGGCTATGATTTGCTGTCTTCAATCACTTGAGCCCACCTCATCCAAGAAGAGTCAGAAAGATGGACTTTTTCCAGTGTTCCAAAGCCCACATATCTTGAAAGAATTTAGCGTACTAGTCCATGTTAATACAAATTTAAAGAAGCAACTGTAGCACGTAGCATACAGGCATGCATCAATGAGGGTTATTTTATTTACTAACAGCATTTTCTGTGACTGGTGATGAGACTATTTAAACACCTCTTGGCATATGAAAAAAGCAACAAGACAAGGACTTTTTAAATGTATTACATTTTATTAATTGATTTCTGTCAAACATCCAGACAGAATCCTCAAAAACATTTGGCAATAAAATTTTTTAGAAGTCCAGTTCAGAAGAAAATCTTGCATTCAACTCTCATAGGGTAGTAGAAGAATAATAATAGTAGACAAGGATTACCATTTTGCCTAGTCTTTGCTACGTTCTTTTTGCATACGTGAAAAAAATAAGATATAATCTAATAACAGTGCACAAAACTATTTAGAATTGCTCAGAGTTATAGAAAAACAAAGAAACAAAATCATTTCAATATGGTCGTTTTTTTCAATATATGGAAGAAAAATGTATGTTATGTGAAATGCTAAAGAAAGTCTAGTGAACCTGCAGTTCACCCTACAAAATTCATTTTGTTGCTATCAGCTGCAATAAGATGACAACTGCCTGTCAATAACTTTTTCATACATATATTGTACATGATATTAAACTGGTTTCTTGAGCTACTCTACATAAAAGAGATGGTTAGAGACAAACCGAGCAGCAGTGATAAATAATTCTACATTATTACAGAATTGGATATGGAAAACTTTAGCTTATTCATACTGTTGACAATTCTTTTTAGAGGGAAGAGTAAGTGATATTGTCATCAATCAACATGATTACATAGCTGATCAGAAATACCAAAAACATATGACAATTCTTAAATCTGCAAATTTTTATAACTGAAATTTGACATAGAAAATAAATAACTAGATGTGATTACCTACGCACATGTTTAGTTTGCCTTATTAGTTAATTGATAATTGGCAGGGACAATTCTGGATTCCAGTCCCTCCTGTAAGAACTTATGATGTACTTTTCATTACATCAGCCTTTGGACATCAGCCTACAAGCATAAGCCAGAAAACTGGATTCACCCCTTCACAACTGTGTGCCTTAAATGCAATGATAGAGACTTTCTGTCCAGGTGAATAGCTAAGTATTCCATTGAAACAGGTTTGAAAGGAGAACTATCGGGCACATGAGAATAGTAGAGGTGGTTAGGGTGTTTTTCCAGCAGGTAAAATTTTGAGCCTACTTACAGCAGGGAAAAAAATTGAAATGGAGTCTCCCACATCTTGGTTGCACTGTGTAAAGGTAGGCACCTTTAGGCCTGCGTTCTTCTTCACTACTCTTCACTACTCCTTTGAAGAACTCCATGGTCTAGGAAGAGCTGCAGAAACGATCAGCTCAGAAGGGCTGGCAGGTTGATTGGATCCCTGTCAGAATGCCATGAAGTGTTATTAAGCTTTAGAAAGCATTTAAGACTGACCTGAAGTTTGTATAGGGTCCAACTTTTGCCTCGTGCGCTGCCAATATTTTCTCAGAAAACAGCTCCATCACACAAAGGAGGATGTGATTCTGGCTGCTATGGCAGTTCACTAGGGAAATGCATGCAGACCCCTCTATCCACACATGCACACACATCTTGAACCAACTCCCTTAAACCGTAGCCTGGACTTCAAGACAATGCAGACTCTCCACCCGGACCTGGACCCTTCACCAAGAGCCCAGCTTAGGCCTTGGGTCTTTCAGGCTGCTGGTCTCCTCCTACTCGCCAGGTAGTCCAGCTTGAAGTTTGATAGCAGGACATTATGCGCACGCACAAAGAGAATACGCTGCACACCTACACTATTATTCTCAATGAGAAAATCGTTAGAAATGGAGTTTAGTAAGAATACAGAGCAGACTGCAGTATGATTCTATGATTCTATGATTTTGTGATCAGGCAGCCAACAAGTTTGCTGACCAGCCGTGCTTCCACATGGATGGTCTCTTTCATATGTCCTCTTCTCCCCATTTTCCCATGCTTGTTCCCCAGCTCGCCTTAATCCATCTCTTCCTTTGTTCTTGTTTTCTCCCCTGTAAACAACCCACCCCAGGTACTTTTCCCACGTTTTCCCTGGTTTGCTAACTGTCTGTGAAATCCTGCCATCCCTCACAGCGTTGACTGTGGCTTGTGTTCAGCTGCCTTCTCTGTTACTTGCTACCTCCAGGAAAATCTCATGCCATATCGAGCAGTTTCTCATGTTTTGCTCACTTACCTAAACCTCAGGCAAGGACCAGTCATTTGCCTGCATGCCTTAATAGATAAGCTTAAGTGGATATTGATAACTGAATATGCAAATAAGGAATATTGAGATCCCCTTTACACAGGTGCAAACATGAGTTTTAAGAAAAGTACCTTCCCCCCACAAAAGAAAAGAGCAGGATGTAGAGAATTATGTTATTATGCCGATATACGTGTGGAGCTTAATGATAGTCAGAAAGGAAATCTGTCAATTAATCCTCATCAGAAAAGAACCGTACAGTGTTCTCATATGAATAATAATGTGAAAGGCGGACTGCGGACCCTAAGAAAAACAGCAGGTTTTGCATCACTGCCATGCCTTACTCTGATTTCCTGAGGAAAAGAGTTCTTAGCACCTCGTTAAATGTGAGGTGGAGTTTTACTTTCCTCTTCTTGAATTTTTTTAGTAAATCATAATCTAGCAGTAAAAGTTTTGGCAGAGTATTACAGGGATGTATTTCCACTGTTATTATATTTCTAAAAAGTCAATATGTACCCGTATTTCACTTTTCAATTTTTATTTTTTATTTTGTTTCATTAATTTACCATCTAACGCTCTAGAGATTTTATGAGCACTATTTATATTTAGTGTCATGATGGAAGACTCACCGAGTTTTGCCCACATGACATAGTAAACACAACCCAAAACCCCCCCTCCCCTTACCCTTGGTCAGAAGGTTGGGAAGCTACCAAATGAGTACTGCTTTGCAGCCCAACATGTTAACAGTTATATCCTTTTCCAAAATAGTCATTGCCACTCTCAGGGTCATAGTCAACCACAGTAAGTTGCTCGGTCTGTTTACAACTGATACATCTCTCTTCTTCTGCAACCCATGAATTTGTCCATGGACTAATCCTTTGAAGCTTCCCAAATAAAAATTTATCCTTACATTCTTCCACAAGCAACAATATGAAGAAACTCTTCCCAGTTCTTCATAAATAAGTGTTACACCACGTACGTGGGACTAGAAAAATAAGAAACCTCCTGATAGGGAATTTAAGACAAAATCTTCCTCCCTTTTTTCCCAAAACAAAATACACCTGACAATTTTGTGAAAGACGTGCAATTTAGTATTTTACCATTCTTTGTCTCCCTGAAGAAACAACATTTTTAGAGACTTCATCCACAGATGCTTTTCTGAATTTCCCTGGGGAAAGCTCAGCCACTGATGGAATCTCACTGATAATTTAAAAGTAGAAGAACAACAAAGTGTGCGTGAAAGGAAAAACTGATGTTACAGACAAACTAACACAGACTCAAAAAATGCCTTCCCTTATCAGCTCCCTGAGTTTTCCTTATCAGACCCTCCTTACGTTTTCTTAATGATAGAAAGGTAGCAAGAAAAAGGAGGCACTGATTGTTTTTACAGGAACTTCATATTTCAGTCTAGTTTGGGTTTTTTTTTCACTTGTCAGATGTCTCATAAATCAGTGTCCTTGTCCCTGCTCCTTTTGTTTCAATCTGGGATTTACCTGCCCTGAAGGAAATGCACCATAAACAGGAAGACATTTTGGTATCAAGATAAGTCAAAAAGACAGTGGCTTGATGCAGTTCCTAGGAAACAGAGGCAGGTTCTTGTCTATTTATGTTATTAGTCTATCCATTATTTCGCCTGGAGATGATCAGGGCTCACAAAACATCACCGTATCTTGAAAATCGCAAACGGCCTTCTGAGTTTTTAAGTTATACAGTAAATCACTTAGCATGGTAATCAGCTTTGTCCTGTGCATTTCATTAAAATGGCACCCATAAAACTTAAAAAAAAAAATAATCTGTGAAATAAACCTAAAATTTCCGCAGGTTCTCTTTCTTATACGTTGCTTAAAATGAAACAATGTCCTTCTAAGATCCACTGTCAAATATCTATGGTATTTCTTTGCTTGGATAAGGGAATATAAAACCGTTAAACAGAGCTGCTGCACTCAGCCAGCAGAGACATTTTGGGGCCCCTGGGACTACATCGTGAGGCTCCAGGAGACCTGGGCTTTTTACTGCATCAGAAAGGTCCCCACTCCTGTTTGGAACAACACGCCTCTAGCAGGAGAGGTCGAGAGCAGTGGCACTGACAAGTGAACCTAGTGTGCCATATGCTCTGCACTTTCTCAGGACTGTTTCGCAAGCCTGTGTCCTCAAGTGAGCAATTAGTCATGTTTATTGTTTCCGAGTCACTAACAAACCCGCAACGCAAGAATGACTTACCTAAACTGAGTTCTTGATCCACTCACCTGTCTATTAGATGCCAGCTTTTTGCCAAGTGCTGCCGCATATGCAGAGGGAAAACATGTACTTAGCCCAAGCAAAGCAGATTTTGAAAAATGTAAAAGAGGCAAAAATAAAGAACATATATATAATTGAACAATACAGTTCAAGTGTACCAACAACATAAAAAACAGGTAGTCAATTAATCAAAACTAGTTTTCAGGTTTTTATAGCACGAACAATAATTAAGCTCCCAATACCTGACTGAGCTGACTGAGAAATTATTAAACCCACACAGAGTCCCACTGAACTGAATTAGGCTTTCTTTGAGTTCCAGGGTTTGTTCTTGAGAATTATGAGTTCAAGACTGAGGCATATAGATTTTCTTAACTTCATTTTGAAAGCTTTCCAGATTCTCCTGTAATAACATTCACAACATTTTAGGAGAAAAAAGGAGACTTGGGACAACAGAGTGTTGTATTTGCTGTTACATGATTATAGATTTGAAGGGCTACAGCCTGGGAAGGACCATTACATCACTGTGACTGCCCTGTCATAAATCTCATAACATTAAATTTCATCTGATTTTCACTACTTTCAACCTAACAGCTTTTATGTCATTCAATTGCATAGGATACCTGCTGTGTATATATTGTATATGTTCATGTAGAATTGTGAGAGTGAATAGGGTTTAGCACTGGAGTGAGGGTTAGGGTCGGCAAACAAGAGGATGCAACCTACTGAGCTGAGGGAAGGTTTTCCAAGGCAGGAATTCACCTTAAGACAACACACTGTGGGTTGTTTTATTCTAGAGATCAATGTTAAGGAGTGGAAATTCAGTCTGAATTTTAATCTGAGGGCTACCTCAAAAAATCAGTAGATAGAAGCTAGTCAACTACAGTAGCGATTATGTTCCCAAGGGGCCTGCACACTTACAATAATATGGCTGCCTTGCTCTTCAAGGCTTCTCTCGGTCTAGGGCTGTCAGATATCATCTGGATAGGTTTGACATAGTATTAGGGACAACATAATGGTTAGAGAAAGGGGAGAAGAAAGAGCTCCGTCAGGCAGAGGCTAAGAAAATCATTTTGGAGTTCACAGAAGTGGCGCTTGCTCATCCTCTTTGGCTTGACTGAGCTTGTGGTACTCCTACCAGAAGGACGCAGGAGTAACCCAACAGTCCAGTCACTGCTAAATCAGCCATGGCCCCACACACCTGCTGAAACTGAAGAAGATAAAGTGTGTCCTCAAACAACATTAGTTTTCCGTTTGTGTAGGAGCTCATCTGAACTGTGCAATTGCCCAAGACTTCTAGTCTGAGCTGAGCCCTGAATGAGCCTTAACTGGAAGCACAACTTGTGTTAGCCTCAGAAATAATGTTGCAGGAGGAATTTGTTTTAACTTAACCCTTCAAGGCTCTCCCATCCCAGCATTTAATCCATTTCTCAGCCTCCGCCTCTTCAGATACATCCCTGTATAGGCCTCTAGTATAACACTAGTCTTGTCCCACATTCTAACTCCAAAATAAAAATACAGACTGCTAATATAAAGATGTACCTGTCATCAGTAAAGGTGTGGATATTTCAAGTTAAAATTTTCCCTTAAACCATTGGTCCCTAGCCATATCGCTACAATGCTAACTAAATAAAAGATTGCTGGGCTCCACGGTCAAGTGATACTGTTGGCTCACAGCCTTAGTGCTTCAGGCTAGCTTCTCCACAGAGTTGTGTTGTGAATAGCTACCTGGAGTGGTCCAGAGTCATTCCAAGCCAGAGAGGAGATGGCAATTAAAGAATATGGACAATCTGGGATCTACTGCTTGATTTTGCTCTCTGTTATTTTTCTTTTCTTTCCCATTTTTTTTTGTTTTTAGCATAAAGTTGTAGCCTATGTGACTGAAACATAAACCTGACTCTCACCTTAACTTGAACCCAAGCTCATGAACCCACCATCAGACCTATACCATACTATATGAAAGAAGGAAGCTCAACATAGCAAAAAAGCTCACAGAGATCTTTGGCATCCAGGAATTACCCACATTTCCCAGCCTCTGCCCACTTCCAGTGCAAAAACTAAGGAAAGACTAAGCCTATGGATAGGGTTAAGGTTCAGAAAATAGGAGCTGATGAACTGGAAGATGTTTTTTTCTAAAGATACAAACTGTCTAAGCCAGGAACAGATCTTTAAATCCTAGAACTATTAATTTTGAAGTTGAAGGTCCTTTGCTTGAGGAAAGGCTGTTCTTACAATTAAAGCTGTGGTTGTCTTTCAGTTAAGGATGATGCACTTGTCACGTGCCACCTAGATCCCACTTCAAGATTTAATTCAGAACTAGCGCCCCATGCCATCAGAAGAAATGGCAAGCGGACTCAAGCCATTCTCATGAAAGGTCTCCAGCAACTACCTATTTACCAAACTCCAACACAGTCCATTATCCCAAACATGTACTTGAGCTTAGCACTAGACTTGTCCAACCTGCTAGTTCCCAAACTAAAGTGTGCTCATACAAGGAGGTACCCTGTCATTAACTTAAGCTGTGGGCTACTTCTACCATAAAAAAAAAAAAAAAAAAACAACTCGTGACTGTTTTATGCATTAACCCAAATCTCAACCCTAACCTGAACTAAACCACCAAAATCCATCCACCAAGACCTGTGCCCTAAAGCTGCTTAGTACTCCTTGTGGCAGCTGGGATTTAGGCTGAGCCCATTACTCACAAAGCACAAAGGCATAAACGTGTTACACAAGTCATTCCAAACCTGTGAGTAAGAAAATCCTTTATGCTAGACCACACTTACAAATCCTCTTTGCATGTGGAAAAATTGCTAACTTTAAGTGTGTGCGTGTGCATATGTGTGTGTGTGTATCTGTGTCTGTGTATGAAAACTGTTTTGTTGCCTTTATCAGAGCTAGGTGCTGTTTTCACAGAGTTTCCCACTAGAAAGGCTTTAAACTAAAGAATTTTAAAATAATGTACAGCCAAAATAATACCTCTGTTTGTGACTGAATTCCGTTCGTCTCACCATTTCTCACAGTTAGCAGCAAGTGCTATGCACCCCGCTCCAAATAACTGGCATTACGTTCCTTCCAGCCTAAAAGTACTGCGAAATATTAGACCTGAATTTGCAAAAGTGTTGCGGTGGTACTACATGGCAAGTGATTTCGCTTTCAGTGGGATTTTTAAGCATGCGCTGACTGCATATAACAACATCTTGTCGCCTCCAGGGTCAGGCTGTGGCACAGGTGTCTGTCTCTCAACTGTTAGGGTGAGACACCAGCCTCTTCTTCCCACACATCCATGCACGCGTGCTCCTGTGGGGAGGGAGAAGATGGCCACGCAGGCTGGAAAGAAGTCCTGGGACTACCCAGACAAGTGTCGTCAAGGCTATGGGGTGCTCCATGCCTTCTCCACATAGCTGCCGTGGGACTCGTGCTTACAACAGCAAAGCATCCATGGGGTCTGTTTTGATGGAAGCCCGATTAATATCTTTTGGAGCCTAAGTCCGAGGGATAAAGAAAAGAGCATGTGGCGATTTTTGTTTAGCATATTAAAATTGCAAGTGGCATCTGTTCAAAGGTAATTAGATGCTGAAAATTTTAAATTACAACATATGAGAGAAGCATCAAATATGGTGTTCAAAAGTATGGTATAAATCCAGTTTATCACATGGCTATTGACATAGACACTGTGATGAATCTGTGTCTGTGCGTAGACAAACGTATGTGCTGTAGGGCTAATTTCTATTCAGTTGCTTGTTTCTTTCCTGTCAATGAACACAAAAAAATAAAATTATTTTGGAGAGGGGCTCTAATGGAAATTAAGCAAACGACTGTTTTTAAAATCCAAAACATACAAAGAATATATTTTTCTGCATACAACTTTCTACCATGTTTTGAAAATGTAGCAAGGCAAACATGGTTTATACCTATACGCTATGGCAGAAATCCAATATTCATCTGCTGTTCATATTGCAAGAAAATGAGATCATTAAGGTCAGAAAGAACAGCTGCTTTAATTATAACACCCTGATATATCATATCAAAGTTTTCATCATTTCACACAAACTCTAAGAACATACCCCAGGGATTCATTTCTATCACCCTGCTTTTTCTCGGGAAGCACATAAGCACGCTCCAAAGCACTGGCTGCTTCGAGTGGTGTGACGCTGTGTAAAATAATTTTACCCCAAGCTCGATAATGCTATGGCAACTATTATTAATCCAACTTTTACAGCCTTTATTCCTGTTTCTGCAGTGGCAGTGGTAGGGGAAGATATTTTTGACAGCCGGGAAACTGCACTGCAGGCTTCACGGTCCTGGTGCCATGTGTCCCCATGGGAGGACTCAATACCCACACCTCTGGCTGGCAATGCTGGTCTGTCTGAGGCACCCAAAAGTATCCCTTCTTTAAGGGAATGGCTCCTTTGTGTTTTAACAGATGCTATGCTTCTGGTAGCGGAGAGATTAGAGGGACCATTCAACATTGAATCAGTCATGGATCCTATTGATGTCAAGATTTCCGAAGCCATCATGAACATGCAAGAAAACAGCATGCAGGTGTCGGCAAAGGTACTGTGTGAGTCGCGCCTTCTCTGTTGCTGAATGTCACAAGCAGGTGACATTCACACACCATTTTTCTGTCCAGACTTTAAGAAAGATTATCCAGACCACTAGGAATTGCTTTTTGCTTGTTCAGCAGTTCACCAGGCTGCCTTTGAATCCTTCATGTAGTGAAACAAGCTAGAAGTTTTCAAAAGGGAGTGGCAGGGAGAAAGGCACTGTTTAGTAAACTCCAAATTAATAGCTGTAAGAGATTTAAGATTTAAAGATGTAAGATTTAAGGAAAACAGAGTGCTGAAAATTAGCGGTAACTCTGTAAGCGATATCGTGCAGAGCACCTTTGGTAACTTCTGCCTGTGTCTCATCTGTGATTCTCCATATTAACTTCCAAACACATTTTGATCTGTCTAGGTCAGACTGAAGTACAATGTGTTTGAGGTGAATACACAAAATGTTCCCTTTAACCTCCTTTAATAGCCACTCAAGGGAAATATCATTACATTGGACAGTCTCCGATTACTAGACCTCAGTTTGATAGAGTTTCGTCCGGATTCTGACATGAAGATAAACAGAGTTAATGATACCAGCTTCCTCTTTTCCATTTTGTGTGTGTGTGTGTATACACGGGTCACCACCACCTCTGAACCCCATGTTAATAAGATCCTTTGAATTCAGTAGCAGGTGCTGTTGAGCCAATAGTCCACAATTAATGGCTTTTCCTTAATATTCATCAGTGCACTGCGGCTCAGAATCTAAAGTCAAGTTTGCCAGGTTCTCTGCATTAGAAGTTTCTACCTTCCATTGATCTCCCAGTAGACAGTCAGGTGCTGGCTAGACTGCCATCTGAGCCAGTGAATTTCCATTGCTTGGAAAGAAGCTGCCACAGCTGGGAAAAATGTGAGGACAAAAGGCAGGAGGCTGAGGTTAATATTCTTCCTGCCAACCCAAAATTAGATGTTTTTTATGGCCCCAGCGCTGCAGGTTGCTAAAGATTTCCTTCAAGATGCTTTTTACTTTCAACCTACATGAAGTTACTCGGATTTTAAAAGCAGTCTACATCCTGTGAGATGAGACTTTGTTCTGGCAGCAGCGATCAAGGCGTTTAACAGCCAAATTCTCTCAAATATTTTGGGAATTAAAAGCTAGCTTCAGCAAACTCAGCCCTTACCTCAAAAAAAGAAAGACAAAATATTTTCACTGAAAACTCACCCAAGGCTCGGGTGTATTTCATTTTCCTTTTTACTTGCTCGGTTCTCACAGTTTTTACATTAGTCAGGAAGCTGCATCCCCTGCCAGAGTCCAATGACATCACCTTGGCACAAGCTCATCTCACGACTCATTTGTAGGAGAGGAGACTGATTCTCCTGTCCCTCAGAAATATTTTACTTGCTCTGAAGATTAATAAATCACCACAATTCCATTTGCAATGTAAAGTTTTCCTTCTAAGAGAAACCTTAGCCAATATTTTTTAAAATACTGAGAAATAGAAACCAAATTATAACAGTGAAATTTATTATCTTTTCATAGACAACAGAGCTGTCTACCCTTGAGGAGCTTTTGTGTATGTCTGTGTATACTATTACTCTCCTGAAACATGATTCCCTTGTTTTCCTAGGTTATATCCATCTTTTTTTCAGGTCCTAACACATGGAAATGCTTTATTCTTAAAGACAAGTATAAGAAGGCAAAGACTTTGGGTTTGGTGCTGTGTTCTCCTATGTCATGTCAGATCTGTAGAGATGATATATGAGTGGACTTCGAATCAGTCATCTGTCGTCTAATTTTTCCCCCTTATACATACTGACCGCTTAGAGCTTCAGTGAAAATGACAGATACCTTGCCGGATGTAATGGGGTGCATGGAATGCAATTGCAGACCTAATGTAGGAGAAAAGCCACACTTGTCAATTATTCTGAGACACTGCTCAGAAAGCTTCAGGCAGGGTGCCAAAATCACACTATTTTCTCTTTCTTCCAAAGATTTTGTATCTTGCATTTGACTGTACCCACCGAAAATGTGGTGACTAGGAATCACAGCTATTTTTCCACAAGTCAGTCAGTGCATTTTTACAATGAGAAAATGATGATGCACTAATAATGGTATGCCTGCAACACCCACATACACATAGACTATTCTTCACCACTGACATACAGCTTTTTCTACCTAAAAGTCTGGCTCACGTCTGGGAGGAGGCTCTGCTGTATTCAGAATAATTTTGGCACATTTTGTATAATGTTTCGCTTTTAAAAGGAATGGAACGAATGAAAATGAACAGTTTCTTTCTTAAGGACCTCTCACTAATCTCATCCTCCTTGCAGCAGAAGACTCAAGAGTTCATCTAATCCAAAGTCCATCCCTCTCCTGTTTCAAAAATTTATATAAAATTGCCCTATTCCAAAAGTCTTTTGTATTAAGTTGCACTATCAATTTGTCTTTGTATCACAAAATGATGTTTGGTATTATACCAGCTGCAATTATATATTGACATTTATTTGAGAAAAATAGAAGTATGTTTGATATAACACATTGACTCTACATTACTGCGCATATGGAGGCAAAATTAAGTGAGCAACGATGTACGGTTTCCAACATAATAAGTGTATAAAAATAAGTAAGAACGCACGCTTTTATGTGAATTATGAAGTTTTCTGTTTTAGACATCACCAGAAAAATACATCGTGAACTTCTTAAGTCTCTACTTTTATGGTTTGTCCCTCCATTCTTCACTTGATGTAGCACTGAAGGTTTTGTCCAATATCTTTTTCCTATAAATATGCACCTCCTATTCAGCACTATTCTTCTGAGAAATAGTCTTTATGGTTACAGTTATACTAATAAATAAAAGGGGGACAAGGACCAGTGCCTGATCTTGAGGCCAAAGAGTCACAGCCTGATTCATTTCTATACTGCTGAGAGCTACTTCCTCTGGAGCCGTTTCATTCTGCAAAGAGAAAGTTGGAGCAGTCCAAGAAAAAGCCAATGAGTTAACAATTAATCAGTGCAGACAGTCAGGGCTTATTGCGTGAGTTCACATCTTGTCTTTCAGTTCCTTAGGACACACAAACCCTCTGTCTTCCACTCTTGAAGGGTGCACATCAATATCAAGACAGAGAATTATAGAGGTGCCACATGTACCTCTTCTATCTTTGTACTTCCAGCCAAGGACGTACAGATGCAGCCATATCCAGCCCCTGTCACTGCATAAAATGGAGCATCTCTGTTCCCAGGCCATTAACTTTTCTTGTATGTGTACTGATTGTGGTTGATTCTTTTAGCACAGTTCACATTAACCAGCTACTACTATTAGGTTTAGATCCTCCAGTTCAACCTGAGGCTGGAATCTTTCCCTGTTTTCTTGATATTTCACTGCAGTCTATATTCATTACTGGCTGTCTAGAAAGTCTGACCACAAATCTCGAAGCTTCATATGCTTGCTCACCTTGTGTGGCTGTCATGTCCCTGAACGACAGCCACACGGGGTCCTTATTTTGCCTCGGGGAAAGTCACATTCCTGACAGATGCAATATCTGGAGACGCTTTTCAAAAAGGAGCAATGGTCTAGAAAGTCAGACCCCAACGCCTTTCTGCTAGAGGAATCTACGTGCTCTGAATCAGACCTGAGTTTCCCTTCTCCAAAAAAATGTAAGGACCGAAGATCATCAAGACCAGCTTCCATAGCTTCATCATCTAACACCTGCAGCCATTCTGACGGAGTACCTTCTGCAAACCAAACCACACAAAGTGCAAAACCAATCAGTCTGGACTGCCTGAGATGCCTCCCAAGACATCAGCGCTTTTTAAGTGTAGGCTTTGCAAGCTGGGTCTACCCAGACTTCAGCGGTGTTATCTGAAGTAGAAGTGTTCCCTCTGGTAGAAGTCGGGTTGCAAAAGATTTACCTTGGGTTTCTCCTGATAATGTCTGAGACATGTTATCTTCATTATTGAAATCTCTTTGTTATTCACCAGGGATGACTCTTTGGTGTTTGAACATTATACTGCCAAACTCAGTGCTCAGCAACAGCTTGATTATTTCTCAGGTAAAAGTTTCGTATTCTGTATATTGTTTCCCATGGCTCAGTTCATATCCAAGACTTAGTCATAGCACACATTTACCTTATTCTTATTCTCATCCTCCCTGAGGTAATTCAGGGAGTCGTATTCAGAGAGTCGTAACATATAAATGCTTATTTCAATCCTGGCCAAAACAAATATATTTTGGATCTTTCACAATCTTCCCACAAGGGTGTCAGTACCATTACCTTTGATTCCTACTTCAAGTCAAAGAGTAAATCCTACATCTGTTCCATTTTAGCAATATGAATGTTTACTAGTTGACATCTGCAGAGATTGCTCGTTCACAAGAAGTGGAGAAAAACTCAAAAAACAGCAGAAAAGATGTTATAACATCCATTTTTCTTCAAAATTGAAACAATTCCTAATCTGGTTGCATCAGCATACTTTTGTCTTCATTGCTACTCAAAATACGATGTACTGGACTATTTTCTGCATTTTAAACAGTCTGTTTCTGTACAGATATGTTCAGCTGCTGTAAGTGTCATTTGACTGCCATGCCAAGATTTTTCCACTTTCATAAAGGCTATCCCATAACTGAGTCTCCCATTAGTAAGTCTTAAATCTACTTTTGTCTGAGCTGATGGATGTGCCATTTTAACCTATAGATACATGTTCCTTTTCAGCAATTACTTCAGCTAAAAAGATGAATGAGCTCCATGACATAGCAGACTACCTATGTATTATTTATAAGGAGGAAATCTTCATAAAACTACATCCAAGGTTCTTCTTAAAATAGCCCCCGAGTTTCACATTAACAAAACCTCTTCATTTATCCGTGTTCTTTCCAGAGCCCTGTGCAGGAAAGATATAATGGCACTTCAGGAAAAAATCAATGCTATTCTATCTGAAGATGAGAGAGTCAGTGGAGCAGAGTCATATAGAGACACTCAATAGGAAACACTGAGCACTAGCACATGTCTAAATAACAGTATGACTCAAGGCTTCAGAGAGAACAAATTCTATCTGGTGGGATTCAAAACCTTGAGTTCTCCTGGGAAAAGGACTCTTTCTTTACAGTATCTACTTCCTAGTCCTGAAGTAGATACCTCCATTTAGTCAGCTCCAGAGGTGTAATTCTTTACTGGCTCCGTTGACTTATCTCATGGATTCGTTCATATCCCTGACCTTAGAGGTCTGGTGCTCTTTGTGACACCCTAGGATACCCCATTTGAGCTTTAGCTGCAGTTCAGTGGGGAATGGTCTTGAGTTAATACAGTCTTACAGATGTTTCGGGTATCTCAGGACATCACAAACTATTATAAATACTGATGTGAGAGCAACTGAAGGGAGCTTTTGATCTCCACTGTCTAAAATGGGAGCTTAGATGTTTAGCTTAAATATAGACACCTACGCATCCACACCTAAATTTAGGTTTCTTAATTTCAAATGGAATCCCTTCTCTAAATTCAGATGAGACAGGCTATACCAATCATATATAAAGTGCAATTTTTTTAAAAGAGTGGATTTAGGCTGCCAATTCACAGCATGCATAATGAAACATGTGAATATGTTTCCAGAAATTGCTCAGTATCTCTGAGCAGCATTGTGAAGAAAGTATTTCTGAAAGCCGCTTCTTAGGAAGCATTTGTTAATTTCAGGTACCAGCTTTACACTTTCTCTTCTGTCAGTTAATAGCTGGACGCGAGTTAGAAAATGTCTCTTTTGCACTCAAAATTTAGTTACTGAATATTGTATCCTTACTGCATTTTTGCTAGGTCATTTACAAAGTAAATTATTTCTTCTTCTGTGATGTAAAAATCGCTATCTAATTTCCTTCTCTATTATTGTCTGGCTGTATGTAAATTTGTTCATACAAAACTGCTTGCTACAACTATTTGTATGAAGCTAAATGCCACAAAGTCTATGTTGGGTTTTTTTCAGTATGTCATAAGAAAAATTAAAGATAGATTACGTAGACTCACAGTTACTCCACATGGTCATACAAGCAGCCTAACAGTCACACACTTTGAAATTTAAGAAGATTCAGTGCCCTCACTTTCCCTTGAAAGCCAACTTGCTTGTTTTGGATAATTGTCACTTGTTTTTGTAAGAAAATACCCGATTACTTAATTGGCTTAATGGGACTTCATAGATATCTAAATAAAGGGTTATGTTTTCTGCACATAGTTTATCTTCAGTCAGAAGAAATATGAGTAAAATTTTGTAAGTATAACTGATGCTCCTGACAGATATATATTTGGCCCTTTAAATTGTACAGTATCATACACAATCGTGTATAAATCCTGAACATTAATCTCTAATTGAATTCTTTCCTGCTGAAAAATTTAGAATTTTACAAGCTAAGATAATCTTTCCTGCTTGATTAAATTAATTTATTGTCCAATAGTCCTCATGACTAGGGAGGCTAGAAACTATTTCAAAAATCTTACAGATATTCTCAAACCAGACCAAGCAGTATTCTACTCTTAAATTAAAAATCCCAATGGCCATACAACAGCTGACTTGCTGGACTTGGAGCCAAAGCAGACGTGATGATTGGACATAAATTTAGTATGAATCAATTTCTTTTAGCAAATTCTGAATCATTTGGGACGTCTAAATATAACATCAGGAAACCTAGCTAGGAGCCAATTGTAATGTATCCTGAAAGCAACAAAAGTCCCAACATCCATGGCTACTTCAGAGAGAACCACTCAAGGCAGAAAATCTAAAAGTCTAAAAGTGAAATGAGTCTTTTTGATCACTGGCTCACAACATAGCTATTATTTTATCTGCCACACAAAAAAGAATAATCCGGTCCTACAAACAAAACACAGCAACTGCATGAGAGTTTTCACCCCCACAAAGCTCATTCAGACAGATAGTTTGTTTCTGGCATTAGGGTTTTGTAAAATATACCTTAAATAAATTCTGACTTTTTTATTTTTCTTCTGAATGGAGGCAAAATGTTGAAAGAGCCAAAATGCGATGAGCACAAGAAAAGAAAGATGATTCCAGAACTGAAAAAGTTGGTACGGAGGCAAACACTAGGATCCTACTTCATCAGAGCACTTGGAAAATTTAACTCTCTGAATATTCTACCTTCTTTCAGCCAAGCAACTTCTGTGAGAGTTCCTCTGGGATATATACTTCATATCGAGTAGTCAAAAGTGTCCTCCGTGTCCTTTAGTACCTACAAGATAAATGCTACCGAAACTTTTTTCCAAATGGAAGCATATGAAAAATTTCATAACCCTGAACATTATATTTTATACCTAGAAAACAAACACAGTCGCAGAAAATAATTCCCACTATTGCCCACTTTATATGCCTCACCCCTCTTCTAGGGAGAGATTGGCAGGGAATAAGAAAGTAATCCAGTTATAAGACTAGTTCATCATTGACCTTTTCTCTGAGACTACAAACAAAATTACAAGGTAGGAAGAACTGTGGGTAGGGATTATGAATGAGCTGTGATTCTGGGTAAATACCACATTTTAACAAAAACTAAAACAATTATCAACTGAGTCCTGCCACAAAGGACCTCTTTTTGCTCATTTCTCTTCCTGGAAAGACAGCAATTAAAATGCTTTCAGATATTAACTTCTTACAATAATCACCTTCCTAAATTAAGGGGGTTTTAATGTCTCTCTATGTTTTTATACCTTCACTGAGTAATAATGCTTAATTATTAATCTGAGTTTTAATGCGGGGCAAGTGTTCAATTCACTATTATCAAAATGTCAATCAAAGCTGGTTCCAAATGTATGAAAGAGAGAATAAAGAGGCTATAAAATGCCAGCTTCCCTTTTTTAATGATTTTCATATAATCTACAATGTCTTTTTCAGGTTTTCCAAGGATGTGGCCAACCTAAACCAGCACCTGCCCTGAGATCTTCCCGTTCTGTCCCTGAAAACTTCAATACCCGGTTTAGACCATATAACCCAGAGGAACGACCTACAACTGCTGCTGGCACAAGTTTGGATAGGCTGGTAAGGCGAAATATATTCCAATTTCGAATTAGTAGAAATGGCTCGATAATATAGCAGAGGACTGGTAATCTTCTCACAACTTTTTTTAATAATTTCATAATGACTCTACATTTTCTATGCCAGCTGTTCTAGCATTCTGTAAATCTTTTTTTCTCCATTGCAAATGGTACAGAATTGCATTGCAGGAGAACAATATGACTCATTTTTTATGTATTAGAAATGTTAGAAGAGAATAAACTTTCCTGCAGATGAGCCACAACAGGTACTTTGCAATCTAAATTCTCTTTGAAAAGTGATTTACAGCACTATTTTATGGCATTTCTATTTGTTTAAAACTGGTATTATGTATTAAGGCAATTTTTAGCAGCTAGTTCTTGAACATATACACTTGCAAAGGCACATTGATTTGTTCTACTTCTTTACTGAATTATAAAATTACCACTGTTTTATTTCCATCCGTCTCAAAAATTTACTTTTATCAGCTAAAACTTCAATGATCTAAAACTTCAATGATCATTAATCTTGCCTTATTTATTCAATCATTTTGAAAACAAGATTTTAGCATAAGATTATTTCCTTTACTACCAGTCATTGGATTCACATTTCAGACTTCGATGTTCCTGCTATTTATACATCTATAGATTTACAGGGGGCTAATTATTATAGCTGCTAATACTGTCTCAGCAATCATCTCGAGGTAAAGCCAATGAGCAAAATTAAAGAGTTGTAAAGCACCTGAATTAAACCAGACAGTATCTCATACCCTCCGCTTGCTGAGCTTATTGCTGAACACTTGCCCACCACTGGTCCGTCTTGCCGAAGAGAGTCGTGCCCAGGGCCGGAGCAAGAGTAAGGGGAGAGGAGCGCCCAGCTGGAAACAGCCCCCGTTATTTGGGAGTATGACTTTTTGGTGAGCTGCGCTCCCGCTGGGCACCAGGCAGGGGCTGGCTGCACCAGGGCACCAAAATATCTTGCTACGGTTCTGAGTGTGAGCCTAAAATGTCTAGAGGTTTCTGCGATATGCAGCTTAAATCGCTGAGCAGGAGCCCAAATATACTAATTCCGACAAGGACCTGGGTATCTCCCTGACACCACCGTTCAGCAAATTCCTTTGTCGATCACTGTAGTCTTCCACAGTGCCAAGTCTTTCCAGTTGCTTCTATCTATTCTGTATTCTATCTATGTACTGTATTCTGTCAATCTTCATTGCAATTCAACTGAAAAAAAATACCATGACATTTCTAGTCAGGACATAGAGTTACCCTGCAGCAAAAAGCAATGTTTATCAGTTCTCTGCTCTCCTGGTTATCCTAAAAGGAGAAGCAGAAAATAAGGTGTTTACCTCTATTGTAGACTTCGGTCTTTCTACCATAGCAGATCCATAACCCCGTGTAGGATCTCAGGGTAAAAATCTAGCTGGTAATGCTCAATCCATATCTGACAGGTTCTTAATTTTACCCTTTCACTTTAGATTGAAAGAACCAGCCCTTGTGTATTGCTCAGTGCAGAGGCTTGGATCTCGATCTAGAATTGGTCAAGATAAAGTGAAAGGTCACCAAAGCCTGCAGGTTTCCATCATGCTGCGGACAAAGCTGAAGGCTGCAAACAGAGGAAGTGGGAGGGAGCACACAAAAAGGAATGCTGGTAGCACAGTTCAGCTTCGATTACTCTTATGTTGTAAGGATAGTTCAAGAATTTGTGCAATGAAAAAGACAGATTTAAGAAACATTCTGTATTCACATAAGGAGAATACTTTTAAAGACATTAATATCTTTTCTAAACTTCAAGCTTCCAAAATACTAAGCAGCACCCCGAATACAGCAGAGACGTGTCATATGCTGCTGGCCTTTAAAGACTGTAGCTAATGAAAATTGCCAATGCAGATAATCTTTTATAACTGATAATAACTTAGAGACTTTCAAAAGGGAACTTGTCTCCGTATGATTTAACTAGGTTTGTTCACACATTATTTCAGAAAAAAACCAAAGAGCTTAGCATTGCTTCTCTTACTTTAAAAAGTGTTCAAGCCAAATACCTATTTGTTTTTCTTGCTGGTGATATCAAAAATGATTACTATTCATGGCCTGTTGAAAACGAGTGTTGGTATCAAATCCATCTCCAAATGGCAGTGGTGCACATATTATCTCCTTTTGGGTTGAGACCAACAATCCCTCGAGTTAGAGATGGCCACTGACCTCAGCTGGAGTAAAGAAAGGCTGTTTACGTGGATTAGGGCAGAAGGCCTTGTTTCAGAGCTGTAATCCCTTAGCAGCACTTGGGAAAGGTCACTGCCTGCATCTCACACCAACGTGGGTAATTTTATCCAGAAGGATATAAGTGCTGCACTCCTGCCTCGCAGGGACACCATTCAGCCTGCCTACATTAGATCCTTAGCGTTTAATGTGCTGAATCATTCTCTGAATCACGTATCTCTCTTCATTAACCACAGACAGAGCCTGGAGGACAAGCTTCAGTCAGGTCCTCCTAACCTTTGCAACGCTAACAGGACACAAGGAGAATCCCACTCACAGCAGTTTTCCAGTCTGCACGCAGATCGCCTTCTATTGCTTGCTTGATACAACTGTACAGCAATATTAGTATTTTGATAGTTGCACCAAACAGTTAAAGCCCCTTTTGATTATTATGGATACAAGAAACAAATCTTTCCTTGTGAGTCAGCTGACTGTTCAGTCTTACATTAGCGCTTTTAGAAGTCTGTTCTGGAGTTTGTATTCATAAAACACTGTCAGACCACTTAACTTTAAACTGTCATCGCAAAGTCCAAACATGCAGCTATGTAAGCCTCAAAAGAAATGACAAACAGTTTTGCTTTTATCTGTCTTTGACAGCATGTCCTCAGAAGAGAACAAGTTTAGAAAATATTTCTTCTGCATCTCAATCTTATACGAACATGTATCATATCTGAACCATTTTTTTAACTCCTGCTCATATCCCTCATAACCTGCTCATATTTATAAGCTTAATTCAGGTGAGCATATTTTACCAGGTAAATTGCACAAAGCAGCCCTCATAAGAAGCCTACATTGAAATCACCGGGCACTGAACCCTTCTGAGAAAGTGCTCCTTCATCCTCGCCTGAACTTGTGTGATTAATCCAGCTATTCCATTCCAAGGAGAGCAGTTTCCCTGTGTTATTGCCATAGCTGCAACCAGTAAGGCTTAATAAACAAGAAATAGATCAAAATAACTTGCAAGAAATGTGAAGAATAAAAATAAATAAATAAATATCCCACAAAAGCGGTGGTACAGAAGGTTTAAAAGGCATCAGATGTATTTAGGAAGTTACATCGAACTTGGAGAGCCGTCTAAGCAGAGATGTAAAGCACCATCTGAGACGCCCCAGAGTATCTGAAACGTGGGACTGGCAGATACGGCACAGGACTAGAGGAGACCAATATAACTCTGGAGCAGCAGTGGGGAGCCAGGTAGAATACACTGCAGCATCTCAAGCAATTCAAGATACCTACGCTCAGGCAATTCAATCACATCTTCACAGCACAGGGCCTAAAAGTCAGGCTCTTTCTGAAGTCAATGGAGAGAGACACATCTTTGGAGAATGATTCACCCACAGACACCTCTCACAGACTGGGAAATGAAAAGCTCAACCGAGATATCCACATATAGTTATGCAACACTGAGATGCCTCGGAGTATCTTAGACACCTAGTTGAGTTGGCAGATAGGACAATCCTTTGGGATGCCCATGCCTTCCTGGACTGGCAGTTGAGGGCCAGGTAGGACACCCTAGAGGATGCCTGCTATGCGGCATCAAAGAGGTAGAACAGAACTGAGCCCCAGCTTTTCTCTGCAGGTCCCTCTGGGTGGAATTCAGCTACATAAACATAGTCACCTAATGCTATTTGAGATGCCTAAGATGTCCAAATGTGAAAACAAAGTTGCAGGAGACCTGGCTGGAAGTAAGATGGGATACCTCAGAGCTACTAAATTCACTTTCTATGCCCATATTTACGTAGCTGGATTCCATTCTATTTCTCTGCTGACTGTAACAGAAGCAAAAATGAGGACTTTCCTGATTCAATACAGAGATCCATAGTATAGATACTGATAACCAGCTATCTAAATCTGAAGTCTAGATGATTGTAGTTTTTACTGTTAACAGAGAGAAATACAGGTCTTTGTTCAGTTGTCTAAACACAGGTTTAGGCAACTGAACTGAGATCAAATATTTGTAAAGCATGATTCATCTCAACCGAAAGTATACATTTAAACAGCTCAGAGAAATTATTCCCTGTCCCTCTACTACAAAGTGCTAAAAAATAACAACCTTAGGCTAGGCATCGAGCAATTGCATCTGGAGTTCACTAAGATAAATATTGTCAGAAGCTAAATAATTTTAACCACTGAGGTCAGATGCTTCTGTAGAGCATGATCTAAGATTTCTCATTTAAAATCAACTGCTTATAAAGACTCGTTATCTTCTCTGTGGTTGCCTGTTTGGTATAACCTGTGGTTTATTTTGTTTTGTTTTGTTTTGTTTTTCTGTTCCCTGAATCTGTTTCCCTCTTGCTTCCCAGAGGACTATCTGGAGGACAATGCAACATGGTGTAAGCTCTGGTATTCTTATTCTTCACCTTCATTCCCATTTGTCTTTGTACAATGCTGGGCAAAACACTTCTTTAAGTTTCATCTTCACCATCTTTACTTTGTGTGTGTCTCGTAGGTTAAAATGCTGCCAGTTCTTTCTGTAGTTTTGCATTCTGGATGATTCAATTCTGCCCCAGTGCCCAGAGCTACCGGTTGTTCCCAGTATTTTTCTCCCATTTCAGGGATGATGTCTGACCCCCAGAAAGGAGTGTATGTATTCCTGCAGTGAGCTAAAAGTTTGTGTAAGTGTCCCCATGGTCTCAGACCTCACATATGCATGTGCAGCTATGCGAACACCATGGTGGCATCCAGCTGTGGGGCCTGTGCCTTGAGATAGCACTGGAGAAAGAGAAACAAGCTCCCAGGCCTTCCTGGGCTCTCTCCCTAGGATAGCCCATCTTACTGTCCAGTCTTGGGCAAACCACTGAGCTTCTCTGTGGGAACCTGATAAAGGAGATTCCCTTATGCTTTCCAGCTTGTGAATGTTAGAGGTCCCTGGGTTTCAGACAGAAGGTCTCCTCGGCAGGGTTCAGGGACAGCCCGAGGGGAAGGCAGGAACCATGCAGCTGTGTATCGTCTCATTTGTGAAGTACCTCAAAGCATTTAGCTTGGAGTGTTATATCCTGCTTCTTAGCAGGACTAATTAGTCTACAGAGAGCACGGTGCTGATATAGCCGTACTACCTCCTGCGTTCGAGCTGCCTCGAGTACCTCTGTATCCACCGTATGCAGCACAGTGCTGCCTTAATTCAGCTGGAATTTCTCCCGAGAACATGCTGCAGCCTGACCTGGCTGGACGTGGATAAAATAATTCCACATTTTATTTCAGGAGGACATGGAAGCTTTCTTGATTTTCCACAAGGGAGCCGATGCACTATTAACCATATAATACATAATGCGCAGGCATACTATGGAGACAGGCAACTGAGAAATTGGCCGTGGCATTTTGCAAGTGATTTACATTCAAGTACAGTATAGTGGCTGCATAGATAAGTGAACGAGCATGCACCCAGGCTGAAAAAGAAAATCTTTATGCTCTTCACCCTGGGGAGGGGAACCCATTGTGTCACACTTTGTAGGAAAATGTTCATTTAACTTCCCTCCTGCTTTCCTTAAAATAAAAGTAAATAAAGTCTCAATTTCCATGAGATAAAGACCCTGAATCATTTTTTTAGGACTAAAATGGGATGTATTTTAAGTGTCCATTCAGTCATATTCTTAATTATTTTTTTTTATTCCATTGTGTAATGATTTTTGTTACAATAAAAACAATGCAATAGTAACCTAAAAAAAAAATCTGTTGTGAACAATTCCTTCACAGTGTTCCAAAACTACATGAATTAGAAAATACGATTTAAAAAAAAAAAAAAATCTGCTTTGCATTTTAACTATAAAAGACTAAAATTAACAAGACAGTATACTACGAAGACATTGATCTGAATTGCCCAGGGAATGGGCTCCTGAAAGTGGAGTTTATGTTAGAATACATCTAGTTCGGAGTCTAGAAATATTAAATATATGCAGTGATAGCACAATTTCCCTGAGACAGGATGTTTATTCTCAACAGTTTACTTCTCAAGAGGTCCTAGAATAAAATCCAGTAGGTATAAATCTCAGAGGGTTTAAAATACTGAGACGCATTTTTTGAACACCTTCTGCATACGGAGACCATAGGGAAAGATACAAACAATGAGCCTCCTGCGTAGCTCGGGAGGTATTGGTCACACTCTTAAGAGTGAAGAAGACAGGCTCACACAGGTGTTTTAGAAGGCCACTGACTTCCCACAGGCTACTCCCCCTGAAACCCTTGGATGTGGTGCTGTCGGACCTGCCATTTCACCCTGCGTGATGTTAATCAGCAGATAACTCCTGTACAACGTAAGGTGTACGGCTCCTCCAGTTTCAGGGTTTGTGTGTTTAAACAGAGTCCTGTTTCTTATTAGCTGTCTGGCCACAATGCGCACAATGAATAAATGTATTTTACAACATTTGTCGTGGTCATTTGGTGTCAGATTTAGGATTCGTTTCGTTCTCCAAAAATAAGTGTTTGCTCAGTGTCAGGTCTTGTTTATTCTCAGTTTCTGTCTCACAGCAATATCTAAGTAAGTTTAAGTCTGTGTGAACACTTTTTCCCTCATGGTTAATACCAGTTTCAGGTGGCAAAGGCAGATGAATGATGGTGGCTGTCAGAACTCTCCTGGGAGACCTGCCAGCGTCCTGTTTTTAAAAACGGCAATGTTATTCCATCCCTCAGCTGAGTGGTTCTGCATGCTGCGATGCCTGATGTGTTGCATTCCTAATGCGCGGGAGGCGGTTACGAAGAGCTTTAGTGTAGTGGTTGCCTCTGTGTTCAGGTGGAATGGGTCTGCCTGCTGTTCGGACCCTGCTCAGCATGAGCAAGGAATGACCGTCTTCCAACAGCAGCAGGAAAGACAGCTCTCTACCTTAATTAGTTGTCCAAAAAACGCAGTCTTGATTACCATGCAGTGACTGCCTTGCCTGAATATTGATGCATTGCCTGTCTCATTGAACACAGTGCCTTCTTGAACATCTTCCAAAAATGTAGTCGTTACTACCGGTTGAACTTCCTTTACCTGGTGGGTGTGAAGACCCACTGAGAGTCATCATCTCACTTCCAGGAATGTCTTAGGGGTATGAACGGTATTATGTATCCCTGTTACAGAGAAGGAGAATATGAAATGTGTTAGCAGAATCCTCTCCTGATTACTGGATTTGTCTACACACAATAAGATGAAGAAATGGCATAGTCACAGGTCTTCAGCTGCTGTACACTGAGGCATTATGTGGTTCCTGAGCTCAGCTATCAGGGTACAGAAAACCAGGATATGAAAGCTAAAGATTGCACATCTGTGCCATATCAAACTAGACTAAGATGAAGTGGGATTTATTTGCCCTAGCTTTTCATGTTCCTAGTGTTGATATCAAAGTCTGACCTATCACCTCACTCCTTTATTAATTGATGGAGAGAATTAGGCACATCCAGACCTTGCATAAGATACTCATTTGGAGATGACAAGAATCTGAATTACCCTCTGAATTACCCATTTCTCCCCACTGAGTATAAAGAGAATCTGGATGATTAGCTCAGACATCCAATTTGTAGGTGTCTAAATGTAACTTGGGAGTTAGGGCTTTGGAGTTAGGCTCTATGAATCAAATGCACACAAAGGAGATTTTGGTCTATAAAATATATTGATAGATGGTTCTAATCATACTTCTAATCACACTCATTCTCGTGGTATCATCAGGTACCTAGAAGGATGGCTAGTCTCCAACAAAAACAATTCATTCCAGAGGCTGCACAAGTTTTACTCAACGGCAATTTCCCCTTGTAAATCTGGATTAGAAGCCTCTTCTTTCCATTTGATGTTTTAGCCTCTGCTCAAAAAAGACATGGGTTTTTTCCCCAATATACAGAAAGTTTGTATTATCAGCCTCTGGAAGATGAATCTAAGCAGGAAATACATCAACACTGTTCTCGCAGCTGAAAGATCACATTTCGTTTCACATGCCTGTGCATGAATCTGTGCAGAAGGAAAAGTGAGTTCTTAATGTTCTTGTTAATGCTAAAGAAGGATAGTGACTATATAAACATCCTCTGCACTTTAGCATTTTGACGTGATATTAAAAGAAAAAATACGGTTTAAAAATTGGTAGCAGGGCCTGTGTCCCCATTTGCAGTGCATAAACCATGCTCATTTAGATGCTTTCAAGTAATGTGACGGTAACAACGGTGACTGACTACCTGCCTGAAAGGTGTGTTACACTGTGATGAATTCTTGTATTGTTAATATGAGGACAACCAACAAGTTCTAAGTTTCCATAAAAAATGGATTTTGTAATATATCACCAGAGCGTTTACCACTAGAGAATTAGAGGGTCCTTTTGTGCAAGTGACTACAGACCACAGAATGTCTTTTCAGCAACAAAATTAGTTGTGCGCAAGTGGAGACGCCAACAGAGAAATTAAAGCTCTGATAATTTCTGAATTAATTGCGAATAGTGATTCTCACTCTACAAAGAAAAATGTCTTATACTTTGCTGGCAATTAGTTCTTTCCAGCCTTTTGCAGCTATTTTTATTTTGCTGGACTGCAGCACGCACATATATTGTGGACTCATAACAGGAGTGTGCAACGCCGGATTCCACTTGTAACAAACAGTAGGTTACAGCAGACTGAAAACTGATTTCCCAAGACAAATATCTCATACATTTTTCTTTGGTTGTAATAGACTGAAATTGACAATTTTATGGACTTTTATGTGTATTACTAGTGGTTAGAGAGGTGGTAAAATACAAGGAGTAAAAAGGTTTACCTTCATACAGATAGTGACCCTTTTGTGAACTTTCTTTAGTCAAAACGAAATATTTTACATTAGGAAAGATTTCCTATATTTTCCTCCTGCTTTTATCTCCCATCCCCCAGTCATATCAGTGTATCAGTCTAGGTTGTTGGGACAGCAATACAGGGTGCTCCTATGATGCAGCTGCCTGTAAACAGCAAAGGTTGAGTGGCCAGTTACAGATATTCATTGATGGGAAAACCATAATTCTGGAGAAGGAAAAGATTATTCTTATCAAATTGTATCCATCATCAACTAAGGAGTCTAAGGTTGTGTGTCTCTTAGGAGACCCAGCAGCAGTTTTTGGATCCTCAGCCTGGGTGTAGGCCCTAGCAGCATCACAGCTTCCCACTAGGGCAAAATGCATAACCCCCCGCCCCACCCCGTATTACCACTGCAGGTACTTAGTCACTGTGGAAAGTGGAAGAATTCCTGCAAGATACTTCAGCAGATCCCACTCTGGACACTGGAATATGCTGAGGTACACAGTAATAGAGAACTCCAGCCACAGGATTAGGATTTAATAGCACGGAATCCGTCCCCAATTGGTTAAGAAAATAGGCGTTTTCAGCACTTAATTCCCAGTCTGATGTAAACACCTGCCAGGAATTGCATTAATAGTTCCCTGGAAGTGCCATTGTTTCTCTGTCAACTGTGAAGAACTTTAGGCTTGACAAGATATTTAGCTTACAGAGGGCTAAAGCTGAGTTAGATTAACCCCTGCTCAGCAGTCCATACCTGACCTCCACAAATAGCCCTACTGAAGTGAATGTGACTGAGGCTATATTAGAATTTAGGATTTAGGTGCACTCACTGAGGACTGGGTAGATGTTCACAAGTTCATCATGTTCTGATGGCTTTGCAGTCTGTTGGCAGCAATCATAAATGACCATCGTGTACATGTCTTCGTTGGTTTTCTTGGGTTTTGCTTCTTCTGCACTGAATGTATGTCATGTGTATGTCATTTCTGGTACATAAGAAATGGAATTCACTGTGTCTTATTCAATGTCTATAGTAGGGATGTTATGTGGAGCTGAGTTTGTTAATCTCCCGTGGTAGCAATGGAGAGGTCATCAAGGTGGTCAATATAAGGCAGAATTCACTTGCTAAAACACAAGTGCCCCATGCTAAGTGAGATGCCCTGAACTATCCAGGCATCTTCAAGGAGCTAACAGATGTCATAAGGGCTTTACAGCAGTTCTTTAGTCTTCTAGGTGCTCCAGAGAACTCCAAAATGGCATTAGCTTCATTTATTTCTGTATTGAATGAAGGATCTAGAAGCTACTCATAAGATTCTACATTAGACCACAACAAGACAGCTAGCCACCTGAATAACTCCCTAGACTCCACTGACTCAGAGGTCAATTGGCTGTCCAGAGAGGTATCTAGGGTCTTCACATGAGGGTCTCAGCTATGGTGCAGAACCTACTGGAGAACTGTTCTGGCATGTGGAAGAGAGAGAAGGCCTCCAATGGCTGTGTACAGGCAACTGCATCCCACTCCAAGTCTCCATTGTCTGTGGTGGGGTTTGAAACACGACAACACCCACATTGAGTGCTTTTAAATTCAGGCAAGGCTAACTCACTGCCAGAGCCTGAGGGAAAACCAGCTGGCAGTGCTATTCATTTCTATGGGAGCAAACGACATTGCTGATACACAACCAGCTCTTAACAGTCTGTAGTATAATTGCACTTTATATTTCGCTTTAAAGTGCTGGGAATTTTGGTTTCCTATTATATATTTGTACAGCTTAAATACCATATAGGAACCCAAATGAAAACAGACTGGAATGGAAGTTGTTTTTCTCCTTAAACATTCAAGGCCGTAAAAATTTACAGTACATAATAATAACTGTGTTACCTAAGTAACTGCTGCAGTGACTAATGTAAAAAGCTAATTGCTTGAAGTGCATTGCCTTTTTATTATAACGTACCTACAGTGCTCATATATTAGATGCATGATACATACGCAGAAATAACAGGAATTTGAGAAATGCATTTCTTCTGCTGAAAAAAGTAGCAATCACTGATAGAAAAAAACTCCCTGCATGTTAAATGAACCTGAAAGAAGCTTTCTTTTTCCATGATCTCACAATGATTTTTAATGGGCTTAAAAATCAGAGAACATTCATAATCTTAGAAATAGTATGTACATAAAAATCCTTTCATCTGTTATTCATTCATTCAGATGAAATCCAGTTGACCAAATGGAGGTATCTAACCCTAGAGCTAGCCAAATAAAGTAACCTTTACTGTCAGCTGAGAGAAATAGACATTTTCAGGGCACAGTTGATGAGAGCTGCTTTAAAAATCTCTATTGAATTAAGATGCACTTGCACCCTTCAGCTCCCGTTTCTCAGCATCGACTGCAGAAAAAGAGTTTGTAGCTCAGACAGGGACACTGGTGTCCTATGAGATGAATTTCATTCTCAGGCTCTGTCTTTTGTAGCTTACGGTCTACAAACCCGGATAGACTGTGAAATTACTATCATACACCTTGACGGTATTTCTACTTCACTTGTTTTGGCAACAAGGGGTCACCCTGTGCTGCATTGAACACGTATTAAAAATATGTTCCTGTCTTGGACACCTTAATGAGATCTCCCTTTCAGGTGTTCTTTTCTTCTGAAGTAGAAGACGCAGGGTTCCCAGTCATTCCCAGCCTCTGTACGATTTTCTAACCACCCATTTGCACTATGGGAATGGAGTGATCCAGAAAAATTAATCAGCTGTTTCTGTAAAGCATGATCTTCATAATTTCCAAGTGAACAAGTCTGAAGTGGTAGCCACAGTTTGCCCCACGAGGGAAAGAGGAGAAAGCTGACATAGTCTTCCCCTTGTCACTTGTGCTCAGGCAATGCAGTCCAGATTACACCTCCAAGCACAGAGCAGTAGAGAAGCAATGCTGTCTAGGGTAGGGGTCTCCTGGAGACTGTGAGTACCCTCCTCTTCGTGAGGTATGGAGCACTCTATGAAGTAGTGGTGGGACTGGGAAACCATGGCTGGCTGTATTTGCAACCCAACTCTCCCAGGTTGCAATGCCCCCATTTGGGGGAAAGAAGAGGACAGGTCCTGTCTCAGTCCCACCCGGCTGTCACAAAGGTCGTCCACGGACTAGCACAGCTCCCTATTCCCAGCTAGAGTTCACCCAGGTAAAGAACTTTGTTGTTAGATGGAAAATGGTGAACTCAGCTCCTCTCTGCCTGCAGGGAGAGGCCCAGCTTCATCACGCTTTTCATCAAGCCACCCCTTGCTTGGTAAAAATCAGTGTGCCAAAACTGAGGCCCTTAAAAATCTCTTTTATCATGAAACCAGCTGGATGTAGACAGATAGGAGAGGGATTGATTGGAGAAAAAATAACTGCCTGTGAAATGTGCAGGAATGTGACCAGCTGCAAATTGACTTGGTAATGTCCTGGGACAAAACCCCTGAAATTCTCAAGCTAGTCGTGGAAGCACTTTTTAAAAATCCTATTTCCCACAGGTTGTAATGCTGATTTATTTCTGTGCTAAAATGCGAAATAACATGGCTGGCAAACACTCTTTCAGAAATCTAGAAAATAGTTAATGATATATAGGGACATATTCTTCAATGTCATTTGTTCCTTAATGTCTCCCCATGGCAAAGGCACCATAATCACTTCAAGGCTGCTCGTATCCATGCTAAAACACTCTCCTGCCTCTCTCAGCCATTCACTCTAACAGAGAGAAAACAGAGATTAAAAGGGCGTCATTGTAAGAAAGATGTGACCAGGATATTTCCATGGCTTATAACTTCCTAAGGATTTCACTCTGGCCTCCTGGACCAAATGACCACGGCTGCCCTCTCCCTCCAGGGTAAGAGCCATACTCTGTCAGTAGCCAGTGGATGCTAAGGACATGCACAAGTTACTGAACTTTGCACCCCGACAGCTGCCCACACACACTCGTGACAGCCACTCCGGAAGCTCTCCAGAAGATGCAAGTCAATTTACTGGGTTTTCAGGAAGGGCTCAGCCACTGCATGTTTACCAGACAGCTGAGTTTAGACCCCCACCTACATATTTTTTCCCCGTTGGAAGCACCGGAGTGTCCGATGCTTAAAAAATCCAAATGTGCTTTGCACTTGTTCAGGAAGCCATGCCCTAAGACAGCCAGGAATGTTTTGCCATTTTTCACTATTACTAGTGATAAATAGCAGGATTAACACACTAAGGTTCTCTTCAGGGTTTATTGCACTTCTGAATGCAATGTTATCTGATTCTGAGACCTTATTCTGCTAGATGTTGGCTTGCTGAAGTGCTTTCTAACAAAGAAAGAAATACTCACCCTATAATCCAGGCTAATGACAAACTAGCAGCAAGGAGTCCAAGGCTCAGCCTTCATTTGCACAATTCACCATTTAATTTTAATGGATTAGATTGCATAGTGAGGGGAAACGTGCACTGATAAGAACACACCTGTGAATGCTTCATTCTTGCTGCACTGGTGGAAGTTGCCATAGTAACTTATCAGGATAAGTTAATCGAGCTTTGCCTGTTATCAGAAACCAGACGGAGCAAAGAATCCCAACTATGGATCTTTAGGCAGCTGTTAAAAGTCAGATTGAAGTTCAGCTAGAGGTAAATAGGGAAAGGGTCTGACAGACAGAAATCATAGGTGTAATATGTTGGTATAAAGGAATTACAGAGGTAAATGGGGAGGTGAGGCAGAGCAAGGAGTGTTTTAAATTTTTATTGCTAACATTTAAATGTTCTTCTGGCTTAGAAAGTATGTTTATTTAAATAAGATTCTGATATTCCATATGGTTTGCTCCATTCCTTATGTGACTACCATCTCATATTTGCTTAGTCGAAGCAATTTTTCTTCTCTACTTAGTCTTATAGGGGTCAGCCCAGCATCGGAAAATCGAATTGTCCTAATTCTCTTTCACATGCTATCATTTATAACCTCCAGGAACCTACACTCATTTTCTTTTACGGTACCTGTCTATGGCTGGGTGGTGATTTGCGAAGGAGAAAGGCAACATGATTTTCATGGGCCAGTGTGGGGATCCACGCTAGACTAGTAAAACACTTGTTTCATGGAGTATGACAGCAACCAAGAAAGTGATGCAGGGAAAGGTGCTGGATTTTCCACCGAGGGTGCTCTGGAGCACAGGGAGGAGGGGAACAGTACGGAGAGGTCTGAACAGGTTTCCCTGTGTTGTGAATATGCCGGCAGGGAGGTTCCAGGTGGCCAGGAAATTCTGCTCTGGGAACTGGCTGTACATATATGTGCAGGTTCAGGGAACATCAAAGTTCTTGAGGCCTTTGCTTGGGAACACAAAGCGTCTTCTTGTCTCCTTCTATCCCCAGCAGCCAAAGAGGGCAAGCAGTAAAGTTTCTTATTTTTTTCTGTATGTATAGTTTTTAATTTACCTGTAGGCTTTGGGTGTGAAATGCCATGGCGATATGGCCAGCGCAAGAATGTGCCTGGTGCCCTACGCCTACTGGCCTATATGATAAGGGGCAGCAGCACAGCGCTGCAGCCTGGTACAGATATCTTACAGCTTTGAGCGTGGAGCACGCCATGCCGGCTGCCACCACGGGAGTAAGCTGCAACTCCGCGCTGCAAATTCAGGGGGAGGAGGCCAAAGTCATGAGCCTTGGGTAGCCCACTTATGAACATAAAAGGAAAGCCGAGAGGTGCTTTTCACCACCATAATCACCAGCTTTTATCCTTTGGGGTGCATCGTGCAAGACAGCTTGAGCTAACTTTGCTTTTCATCAGAAGAGGTACTAATCCTGAAAGGATCCACAGGCATCAAGTGAATTTGAATTTCAACAAGATAATCAGAAAGCCCAAGGTTAGCCCGGCTTGGGAAGGTACTAAGCATCTATCTAGTTTCCATGAAGAGCTCTCATCTGCACATTTTCCTTTTGATATTTTGCCAGGTTTTGCTAAGTAGCAAAATAAAATGAGATAAAATTGCTAAAACCACCTTAAAAGGCAATGTAAACATCGCAGAGATTTGGCTTGCATAGTACTTTTCTTAAAGGGCTGGAAGCCATCTGTGGGATAATGTGAAGGCAAGTTATATCTTCTGAAAATAATTGAACCCAAGAAGCATGTCAACATAAAAGGAGGATGGGTAAGCCAGTTCAGATAAAATAAAAAGTGACTCTACCTTTTCTCCCACACCGGATTGAATTCAAATGTTCTATGCGTTGAAAAAAATCATGGGGCTTTTTCTTATTTGTTTTTATCGGTACAGTCCTTTTTAGGATTCCTGACAAAATGAAGGATCTATTAATCTAAGAACTCTACAAACATATCTTTTGCACTGAGAACCTGAGTCAGAAATTAATTCAAATCCTGACCACCCCAGACCTTGGCCATCAAATCATGTTTCCTTTGAAAAGCAGGCAGGCAATATGAATAAGGCAGATAATTCTTGTATGTTTCTTCATTATCTGGTTTTGGTCAGGACTAGAAACAGAAATAAGCAAATAAATGAAGTGCAGTAAGCTTCTGACCTAGTCTGCTATCTCAGGTCGAAGCAGAATTGCAGCTGAATTTTACAGATTTCAAAGGTTCAGAAAAATGAAGTACTCCAGTTTTGGGATGGTTCTGAACTGCATTCTGAAGTGCAGCTTTAAAATAAAAATTAAAAAATTGTAGCTGGGTATCTCCTTGCTTTGATGCCTAACACTGCCGAAGCTGGAACACATCTGTAGGTCTGCATAATCCAGGCCAGAGTCCTGGAGAACATCACTCCCAGTTAGAGACAAGCTTGCAGAAGCATTGCTCTGAGAGCGGTCTGCTGATTGCTGTGCTGCTTTGCACCTTGCCAGTTCTTCTGTATTTCTGCTGTTTGAATAACAGCTTTCGGATCGTCTCCTTGCATGTGGTAAGCCAAGTCTTAAAGAAGTTATAGTCACAATGGTAAAGTTCTCCTGGATTTTAATGATGTAACCTGTGGTCTCCTTTGCTGTTTGGGGTTTTTTTTTTTTTCTTTTTGTATCTCTTTTGCCACAGCTCTGCCTTCCTCTTGAACCTGTAGTGGAGCTGGACCCCTTTGCATCCCAGGCTATGCATACGGTGGCAGAGTCATAAATTCCGCTTCATGAGCAGTTGTACTGTAGAATAAAATAAGACAGGCAAAGCATCTGTAACAAACAAAACTTGTTTAGATATAAGTGCCTTTGATCAGCAAATGTGGCAAGGGCACGGGGAAAACAAATAGGCTTATCTTAAAATAGGACATAGTTTAAAGTCATTCCCAGTCTGAAAGTATTCTCTTTGCACAGCTGAAACAAAAATGATGTAGGATCGATGCTAGATGCTGGCTAGGCTATTCTAAAAAGGAGCCTGTAGAAACTGCGCTAACCCATCACCGCCAATGAGTTTACTTGCTGTATGCCTCAAGATAGAGAAACTGAAAGAGCATGTAAAACTGGGGGCAAGTTGATGAAGAAATTAAACTACAAAATGACAGGAAGACAGGAAATACAATGACCAGTATAGGCCGGTTCAACTGGTTGTTTGGATTAAAATGATTATATATGCAGCCTCAGGAAACAAAAGCTCCCGTTCCCTTCCACACAGTTTATAAAGTTTTGCTCCAGTAATGAAAAATGGAAATGAGCCTCTCCAATGAATTATAGCAATTATCCCTCTGCTGGGGCAAGGCAACTCTGAATCCTCTCACATTCCCCCAAGAAAAGGAGCTCCGTGTGCCCTTATTCACCACACTCCTCGAGAAATTCAACAGCATTTTCTTATTATTTTTTCTCTGAAGCACGAGGGTGTTCAATCGCCAGCCCGCGGCACTTCTGCGTTTCACGCTGTGAGTAGCCGTTGACTTCACTGGGGTGTGTTTGCACAGGGAGCGCTCCGCGTATGAGCAACTGGTTGACACAGAATTAGATTGATTTCTTACACTGTTACAAGGCGGTAATTTATTCAAGGATTATGAATCTGGTTAAAGCAAAATCTAAGTTGTTTCTCACTTAGGGAGCTTAGCTGACTTGTGCAAAAGGAAACTGGTGCAAATCATATTTTAAATGAAAACATTTCTTTCCTCTGCCACCTGCTGTGGAATGTAAGAAAAGTAATGCCAGCATTTCCATGTTAGTAGGACCTTATCTAGATTTCCTGGCTGTTGTTATACAGCTGGAGTAAGTGATGTGTCAAGGTGAAAGGACTAGTACTAAGATTAAATTCATCTGTACTCATTCTTCTGCAGATAGGAAAGCTGTGAGTACTTCATTTTATCATGCATGAACATTTTTTCACACACAAAGCATTTACATTCAAACTGGCCCAAATGCATTTTTGTTCAAAACCATTATCTAAAAATTGAGTGATTCTCCCGTTAAATTATACTTGAATTGCGCAAAAAGTGAACAAGTGTGGGTAAATAGCATTCATTGCAGGCCAAAAAGTCTGTTATCTCTTGGACTTTTTTCCGAAGAAAAAGCATATTTAATGTGTCCCCCCTGCAAAATTAAGTTGGTGTCTACCTATATTAATAAAAACTGAAATATGTTGTCTGGGAGATCACTGTCGAGGGATTAATACAGGCTCTTCATTTGTAATGCACCACACCTATGCCGGAGCATTATTTTTATGCAAGATGTTAAATTAAATCAAAGGCATCTGGAGCATCTGGGATGCCTTTATCTGAATGTTTTCATGTGATAAAAGTATACATTTATTTGTATATTTGTATCATATAGGTATATCACATATACATATGGCTGAGTTTTTTGCACTGGTAGACTCAAAACTTCACAGTCTAAACAGAGACGTTCTGAGCACCCAGGAAAGAAAATTTTGAACATCTCACGTCTGTATCTCCGCTCGACAGAGAGCAACCTCTACAATTAACTGTTTAAAATGGACAGAGCCTGTTTTCTCTCCTTCCTTTGACAGTGATAAACTCTTTGCATCATGAACAGCCCTCGCCGTAAATCTCACTTAAGGCCAAAGCTGTGTATCATCTCACTGTCAGTATTCAGCCACACCGCCCTGCACTTGTGGGCTCGAATCCCAGCATTCATAGGCACTCATAAAAATTGCATCAGGAGCTTTTGTCTCGACACACCCGGATGACCCTGATTTCTGAAGGCAAGGCAGGCTTCGCCCTTCAGGGTGTGTGTTCCCAAATGGCTGCGGCCACCAGCTAATCAAGAGGCTTATTAATTGCCAGGGAGCAAAAAACAACAAGCAGAAGAGTTGTCTGCCTCAGGAGTTTGCACAGCTCATTGTACTGTGAGACGGGGAGAGCTGAGAAGAAGGAATGAGGCTGGCTAATTTCCAGTTCATTTCCATGATACCTTATTGAAATGAAAATATGCCTAAAAGCTGCTCGGTGTAGAAGAGGGGCAGACTCCTGAGGCTTTCATATGAGGAAAGCGGAGTCTTTGTAGGACAAGGCTTCATCCTGTGGCTGCTGTTTTATCCCTGTGGCTCTACTTGTTCTTACTGCCCACAAGTAACCTAGTGGCAAATTGCCATCTCATTCAGGTGTGGTGGGTTTTTTTCCCCCCCCTCCCCTTACGCAAAGTCCGCAATGGTTTCTGATCACTCAGGGAGATATCGCTATCCTTTTCCCTCCAGGTTTGAACTTTACAATTAAAACATGTCGTGGGTCAGCTCTGCGCACCGCGGTGACACAGACTAAAAATTCAGAAGCCAGCTCTCATGAGCTGGTCTATCTCTGGACCCAGCACCGCGCCGCACCATGGGAAGCTGCCAGCTTGGATCCTAGAGGCAATAAAGATATTTTAGCACTGTTCTGCACCTCTTGACCTGCCTCTCCACAGGACTAACCGGTTCAGCTGAAATGGCACTGCCATCCGGTCCCCAGATTTGTAATGAGCTTGGCTGGGGTTAGCTCGAGGATCTCTTGACTGCCATGCCGTAGCTGCGCCCCTTGTTTGTCCTCTTCCCCATTCATTCATTCCTCTCCAAAGTGTGCAGGCCTTTCTGTGTCATTTATGGCTTTTGTATCTTCTAGAGACATCGCATTTTTCATGCTGCTGAGGTTACCTGTTAGCGGGCAGTTCTGCGCCACAATCTGTGTTGTCCGGGGCCTAGCTTTCATGTGTCCTTTGATGTGTAAAATACAAATGAACTCACGTAACTTCAGCAGCCTAAAACATAAAGATGAGCCCAAGCTGGGCATCCAGGCTCCCTGTAAAGTCAGCGGTGTCATATCGCACAGCCATCCAGTCCACGTACTTTCGCTGGTTACGTTGAACTGTCCTCTAGAAATTATGTCAGTGGGAATCCAGGCAACTAGGCTAGCCTAAATTTTTATTTTTCTAGGTGACTAGACTTAGGTGAGATGAATGCTGCTTGTAGTGAATAGCAACAGCATACAACAAGTATTGGTTCTTTAAATGCCTTAGTCCTCTAAACAGTGCCTTTAGAGGTAGTATGGCCGTGGCTATGTTGCCATCTGAATTACAGTTGGGACTCTTCACTGGTGCTGCAGCCAAATGCTTCCACTTGCCGTGGTGTGGGCATCACCAACAGGTTGGGTCTTTCCATAGTCTGAGATAGGATGACAGAGTTGCTAGCTCAAAAAGAGCTCTGGAGAACTGGGAACAACCACGGTTTGCTAAATCTCTTAGGTTGCTAACTCTGTTATCTTCCCAAGCTTGGTGGCCTCGCAAAAAGTATTTTTGGGCATGGTGCCTGACCTGTAATAATTCCTGAACCGTGCCAGAAAAATGACCTGAGGAGCTGGCCCATGCCGAAACTATTCCCCGGACAGAACTCACAGTTTAGCTGTATGGACGATCAATTTCCAGTGGGTCCAGGAGGGTTACTGGTACTCTTGTCTTACTGAAAAAAAAAATAATAAGCTAGGGCACAGAACATGGGTGCAAGCAAGCAAGCAAACAAAAGCAAGAAAACCACCATCTGTAGATGAAGGCAGTATCCAGGGAACTTAGTCCACAGATGCAGTGAAATGGGGAGAGAGAGCAGCAATGATCTCCCTAGTGTAAATAGTGTAGGAGTCACTAGAAAAATAAAATTGCAGAGGGACAGATATCTGGTCATTTTGAAAAAATAGATTTAGCCCGGTTATATCAAAGTACTGAAGAGCATAAAATAGGTCACCAGATAAAGAGTGAGAAAAGAAAATGTACTGGGAGCTTGTGAAAATACTACAGAATTTTCTTCCAAGCTAAAGTAGACAACTAGGAGTTTTGACTGCTAAAATCAAAAATAAAATGAAATTCTTTCAGAATATATGGCTCAATTATGTACATCAAAAGACCATTGACAGGGACAAGAAACTAAAATTACAATATTAAACATATGAAATGAAGCAACGCAAAATAGTTATTGACAGCAGCTGATTTGACATTGAAATATATACTATATATTCTGAAAAAGAAGTACAGCGGCAGTGTGATGCTGTTTAAGCAATAGTTACTTTCATAGCCAGAATCCCTATACGGGGATATACCAGAATTTACGGTTCAAGGACAACCTTGTAGAACCTTGTCCTTACTAGCTGGCTGACTAATCTCAGCAAATAGAGGGAATCACCATCAAAATGTTATGTTTCCACACAACTGCGGTCCTCTACATAACCATATCTTCCTGTGGGACTCTGCATACCGGTGATAGGTCTTGCATCATTCAGTGTTTTTATTGGTAGAATTCAGTATAAGTTTTGCAGGTGGCACAGACTGGTGACATAATTTTTTTTATAGAATAGGACAGCCTGAGAGTGACCTAAGACACTTACGATTTTAGTCCATTTAGATAAAACATGTTTTGATAGACCCAAATACAAGGTCACGTATCTGGAACAATGACCACTGGCCAGACCTAAAAAATGTGAGACTACCCTGCAAAGGAAAGACTTAAGACAACTGAGGAGATAGCAGGAAAAGGCAAGGTAGACACTTCCAGCTGCTGTGGTAAAAAAAAGGCTAACCATCACACATACAATGGTGACGAGTACTAAGAATTTACATCTTTGTCTGAACATGGAACTGATTGGGCCACTTACATCACTAAATAAGAAAGGGCTGGAGTATGATCAATGGCTGGACCATTCATTGCCCACATTGCTTACGCATTAATTTATTCCCCATCACAGTTTTGGCCCACACCAATAAATCCCCTCCAAGACATGGACATAGTTTGAGGGATATCAGGATCCACTCCCAAAAGCCAGCAGTTGGGGAACAAAATCAACCCACTTTTGACTTCCTGAATCCAGCATATTCATCCAACATTATCTTAGCATCTGCTATCCCAGTATGACCCTCAGAATACTTTGCCCAGGTATCTGGCACATCTCAGGGCATGTAACACATGGACCATGGGAAACTCTGGGCCAAGTGCTGTGTAGAACAGATGCAGGGAGTTTCTGCCACTGGGCACTAGGGCCAAACTCCTGAGATCATTTCTAGAAAGAGACACGTATTTTTTAAACGCAGACTTGAACAAGGACAGTGAAAAATCAGAACAGTATGAGCCATACTTAAAGGGCAGAAAAATGCCTAACAACAAAAGATTTAAACCTTCCCTTCTTAGATTATCAGAAAAGGTCAAGAAGTGACTTGGTGGTTGTGCATATGTACTTCCAAATGGAAAAAGTTAAAGTACTAAAAAACTTAATCTAAACAGGAAATAATATGTGCCTATGGTTGGATGGTGACATTAGAAAAATGTACCTTTGAAATAAGGCATTTGCTTTAACAGTGAGAGTGAATACCACAGGAGCAGACTCCATCAGGGAATAGTAGGTTCTTCCTCTGTCATCTTCT
Source organism: Chroicocephalus ridibundus (assembly GCF_963924245.1). Taxonomy (NCBI): domain Eukaryota; kingdom Metazoa; phylum Chordata; class Aves; order Charadriiformes; family Laridae; genus Chroicocephalus; species Chroicocephalus ridibundus. The sequence continues at coordinate 58,742,461 of NC_086284.1, forward strand.
GGTCATTTTCCAGTCATTTTCCATCTTTAATCAAATCCAGGGGCAATGGGTAAAAGTTCTTTTGCAAGAGGTTAAGACTGGGTTCTGACTGTCTGCAACACCAACAAATGCACGGCTGTTAATTCAGAAGATAAAGAGTTAACGGGGCATATTCTTTCCAGCAGAATGGATAAAACTTGAAATAGATCTTGATAAAGTTTCACTGCTTATATATTAGTACAGCAGATCCTAAAGCCATGCGTAGTGTGTTCTTGGCAGAATGTACAGCTTAGTAAGCAGTGAAGCAGTGGCTATGTTCCGTGATTACTCCATTTTCCTCGTGAATTCAGTGGGTCACTCCAGAGAGAGTGCATTACAGTAATCCAGTCCTGAGTTGGCAAAGGTATGTGTCAAGGTTTTATTGGTGTGAAAAGATTGTGTTTACCTTTTCAGGCATAGATGGAAATATTATTTGGGGCTATAATTGCAAACGAGGCATGCAGGAGATTCATAAGATCTTATAACACACCGGAATGGCCACCTGCCACCTCCCAGAGTGCAGTCGCACTCTTTCAATTTTGATGCTGATATAATATTTGATAGCATTCACACCTGCTCTTCCCAGTTCACCCAAGTTGTCTCAGGTGATCTGTAATACATCTGCAGACAGCTAATCGTCTTACGGCCGTCTCGCTCATGAGGGTACTCAGTTGGCTCATTGCACCAGCTGGAACCGATGGGACAGATACGTAAACTTTCATCAACATGCCGCGTGCAGGCGCCCCCTGCCATCCACAGCCTCCCCCAGTTCCATTTGGAGCTAACTCAGTTGTCTCTTTATTGTGCCTATAATGCAATTCATTCAGAGCTGGAAATAATCCCCAAGCTAGAAACAAAGTGCTTGACTTTCATACATCAAGGGAGGGCTGCTAATTAGGTAAAAATCTCACACCATTTTATTTATATAGAAAGCAAATTCAGTTTTGAAACCACTGAAAAGCAATAACCGCAGAACTTTATGATGTCACTGTTAAAGAGAAGTTTTTCATGCATTATTTATGGCCTAATTTTATACAAAACACCTGCAGTGCTGTGGGGGTATAGGAACACCAACTAAGTTCAGAGAAAGCAGATGCCACCTAAAAAAGTCATCTGCTCTGTGGTCACCAAGGGTTGGTTCTAATAGAGGACTTCAGTACTTGCAAGATATGTTGCGCAACACCAAACTTTCAAGCCGCTGGATCCCAGTGTGGAGTCCAAAAAATGGAGGGAAATGAGTTGGCATGGGAAGCCAAAGAAGCTCAGCAGTATGATTTAAAATATGTGTGCTGAGTAGGCAGTGAAAGTGCATTGACAGGTAGCAGAAAATTTAAGCACTGGAGTATATCCAAGCCTACCTTACTTTTGGAGCCAAGCTGCCTTCTGAGGGCAGAAATATACATCAGGGCTCACTTTTTCTGCTTGAAATACAAATGCCACCTTGCCATAGCGACCACATGCCTCAGTATATAAAAATATACTAACAACTGCTCAAGCACTGCCTTGCAGGCTGGGGGATATACCCACTCTGCCCACATTTCTAGTTGGCTAGGTTTAGGTGGCTCCGCCTTCCACAGATGGGATTTTAGGGTAGCCTTTGAGACACACCTGACTTTCTTTGCTGGTTTGTGCACTGCAATCACGGCACCTCAGTCCCGCTCTCTCACCTTCTGGGGCCAGGCAGCTACCAGACTTTGTAATGTTACACTGGAAACAGCAAGGCAGCCACACCACTTCTCATCCAGATGCCTTTAAAAATTCCTTTTAGGTTGGCTATGCCTCTTTTTAACCAGACCTTGAATTATTTCTGAATGGCAGCACTAAGCAATAGAAGACAGACTAGTATCTTGCTGAAGATTATTCTCCCTCACACCCCAACTCCAAGCCCAGGATCCACTTTCCATTCACCCATTAGCAGCAGAAGGGATACAAGGGCAGGAGATACAGCTCGGCAGGGTGGTTGTACTGTACCTCACAGCGTATTTTGGCCCCACAAAAATTCAGCTTTCCTCTGTGTAAGGTCCCAGTCTGGGCAATGAGATAAACTTCTCACAGTTACAGCATGCTGTAACACCTTGGAACCATCCAAAACCTTCTTTGGATTTTTAAGGGCTTTACTTGCGAAGCTATTGAGGTTATTTGGAGCCTGAAAGGTAGACACTGTTTCCAGACACTTCTTTTCCGGCAACACGAAAAATTCCTTGTCCCAGGAGGGAGAACAAACCATCGCCCCCATCCCCACTCAGGGCAATGTTCAAAAGTTTTATTTATATATACATCAGCTTAAATCTCAGTTTCAAGTGGTATGACCTAGCTACAAAACCTGCCGGCTCCCAGATGTTCTTTGTCTCCTGCTGTATACTTATCTCTCGGAAGACTACCCTGGGTCAGCGGATGCCAGTGATTACCCATATTTCTTTCCTATGTTCAAAGCAATCATTTTAAAGCTGCATGGTCTTTCTCACAAGCCCTTGTCTGGGTCTTGTCTAGGTCATATATTACTACTCAGTATGAAAACTGCAGAGTCTTGCTAGATTGACTATAAAATATCCGCAGGTTGCTGCAGGTTTTTGATTTGTTGCACAGTACTAGATGAAAATCCTTTCAGTTAGATACGAATGAAGACTCAGGGTTTATACAGCAGCCATCCGAGAAGAGAAGGTCATCATAACTCTACCCTCTGAAAAGAAAATGAGGGCTAAAGGAGTATAATTAAGAATTTCTTCTGCAAGTAGTAGGACACCATTTAGTAAGCTCTGTATTTGAACAGTTTAGGGTAGTGATGGCAACCACTGACATTTATGCCACATTTGCGGCTGACAGGTATTTGGGCTGGTCCCAGCAGTAATGAGCCACGGTGCTTTTTAAAAATAAATTTGTCACCAGCTGCCAAAAAAAGGTGCGCTATCAGTGCTTTAGGAGAAAGGGAATGGGTACAAATCTTTATCTTTGTAAACCTGAGAGAGAGTCTGTGCTCTTTGAGGATTTATCATCAGAATCAAACACGATGCTTAATGACTACATTGTGAAAAACACCAAACAAGATATGAAGATCCATCACGTTGGTAACACCCACAGGTAACTAGGGCGAAGCTATTCCTTCCCCGACCAATTGGCAGCACGTGTCAGAAGAGGCAGGAAAAAAAACAGGATAGGCAGGAGGAGTCCTACCCAGCTGCAGTCCGACGGCCCCCATACAGAGGCAGTGGAGGGTTTCCGCCTGAGCTGTTCCTCAGGACCCATGGCACCTAGGCTTCTGCGTGGGCACACGGACTTTTTCTACTAGAGAGATTTTTTCCCAGTTCTTTACCCCCTACCTAGTCCCAACACTCTTCTTACACATCCAGACAATCTCCAGTACATCACGGAAGAATAAATATTGCAGATTTTGGCTGGATTTATTTTTTATAGCTGCTGCCACCAGCTGTGTTTGCTGTACAATCTGCTGGCCTCAACTACCACCCTGCTGAGCTATCTCTACCCAGCAACTCCCCCACAGGGCTTCAGTTCTCTTAGAACAGGATCATTAGCAACCGGATTTTTTTTATAAGCTTCGCAACAAAAAAGAAATTTCCTTTGCCCTTCTTAACAAAAATAAAACAGCTGCAAACTCTGAACCCTTCTAACAATGACTATCTCATCCTACCGATTAATGCAGGATAGGGCAGATATTAAGGTGCAGTTGTCTTGGTTTGGCTGCCAACATTTTTCTAAATCATAGAATCGTGGAATCACAGAATGGTTAGAGTTGGAAAGGATCTTAAAGATCATCTAGTTCCAACGTCCTGCCGTTGGCAGGGACACCTCCCACTAGACCAGGTTGCTCAAAGCCTCATCCAGCCTGGTCTTGAACACCTCCAGGGATGGGGCATCCACAGCTTCCCTGGGCAACCTGTTCCAGTGTCTCACCTCCCTCACAGTAAAGAATTTCTTCCTGATATCCAATCTAAATCTACAGTCTTTCAGTTTAAAACTGTTACCCTGTGTCTTATCACTACACTCCCTGATAAAGAGTCCCTCATCTCTCCTGTAGGCCCCCTTTAGGTACTGTAAGGATGCTAGAAGGTCTCCCTAGAGCCTTCTCTTCTCCAGGCTGAACTACCCCAACTCTGTCAGCCTGTCCTCGTAGGAGAGGTTCACCAGCCCTCTCATCATCTTCATGGCCCTCCTCTGGACCCGCTCCAACAGGTCCATGTCCTTCTTGTGGTGAGGACTCCAGAACTGGATGCAGTACTCCAGGTGGGGTCTCACCAGAGCAGAGTAGAGGGGCAGAATCCCCTCCCTCGACCTGCTTTTGATGTTGCCCAGATGTGGTTGGCTTTCTGGGCTGCCAGCGCACGTGCTGGCTCATGTTGAGCTTCTCATCCACCAAATACATGTACTGCAGCTCTGTTTCTGCCCCTAAATACCTCAGTTGCCACTAAAGCATTGACACACTTTGTCTAGTCTAGTCAGAAGCCTACAGTCACAGTAAAAGTTCTCAGGGAGCTCTTTCCCATCCCTGCAAGCAGTGCTGCCACCCAGCCTCTTCACTTTTCCAAGGCTTCTAAAAAATACCTTACACAGAGAGTAGAAAATAGTCAACTTCTCATGTTTATATTCTCCAGAAGGCATTACCCACACACGTGAAATTCATTTCATTCAGGGATCCAGTTGAAAAATAGAGAATAAATTAGATTAATTTTTTTCTTTTCAGATTTAATTTCTAGGCGGGGGCAAAAGACAAGATGATCGTTATTATAGTATTATTATTCCCACATCAACAAAAATTCCATGTGAGCACATAAAGCCTCTGCACACTCCTTCCACATAGTATTTCTTATCATCACGGTGCCTACATACAGATATAGGAAGTATAAGTACCACTCAAACATGATAATCTAGCAAGAAATCAAGTAATTAGATTGCTTTGGAAACAAATATGACTTGTTAGTGCATTTTCGAGTTTCTATTTCAAATTACCAATTGCTCATGGCCAAATGTAAATTCATTAAGTATGACAAATTAACGGAGTTCAGTGATAAACAGCCTTAGGAGATCAGTGAACAAAATCATCACAATCACACAGAAAACTGTTGGTGAGATCTTCATGCCAAATAGCTTTGAATGTCCTCAACACTAATTTGTCACCTACATAGACTGCATAAGTGACAATATCTTCCTGGCTACAATTTTCAGACATCACTAGAAGTGTAGGTAACAATGAAGAGACACTATTGCCAACAGCAGATCTTTTCAGAGGGAAGTCAGACATGTTAAAAACTACATTTTTAGGAGGATTCTATGTCTATAAGAAAAATTAAGTCAGGTAGTGTATGATCACGCTGGTGACAGAAAACTCTTTACTCTGTGATTTCCCTCTGACTCTCACGCATTAACATGAAAATGTCAGGAAATGCAAGAGATAGATGGTCTTTAATGGTTATCCAGCTCTTCTGGCATTGCAAACTCAGCTACTGGACCTCTCTGTTGTCAGAATCCCTTCAGAATTTTGTCAGAAAAAAATTGTCAAAAAAAATCTGAGATACAGCTTTCATTCCCTGCATTTTCACTGCATAAGTAAGTACACTTGCATGAAATTTTATCAAGAAATATCAAGCAATATCTATTCCTTTTATTGTCCTATGCACATTTTAGGTTTCTCACAAGGAGAGATGGTCCTTTCTCTAAAAGTATATAACAAAACTATATCCTTCTCATCTGTCCCCGTTACCCATCCTGTCCAATTTCCTTCTCCTCAGGAAGAAAGAAGAATTGAGGCCCCAAGACTCATTGTCCCACCCCAGCATTTCAGTACCTGACACAAGCAGTTTTCCCTCCTCATCCACCAAAATTCTTACCTTAACACTGGACAGCATGGAAATAGCCTATTGGTAAGCAAAAGGAAAAAACAGTCTCCTTAGTTTTACACCAAAGCCAACACTTTGATAACAGCGTATGCACTGTAAGAGCACGCTACAGTGGTGCACATGCTGCCCACGGAGAATATCAGCTGGAAATCTCCACAAGCATTTCCTCCACAGATCATGAATGGGAGCTCTGAAGTTTGGTTATCCTGTTCATTTCTCAGATATGGGGTTGTCTAGCCATGAGCCTCTCAGTAGACAGCACAAGCAAGACATGCCAAATTTTGCTTAAGGGACACCAGAGGCAGAACGCCTTTCTAATGCCTTGTCAGGTCAATTAATGTCTGCATCCCTGGTGGTTTCCGCACTGATGAGAGCTCTGAGGAAAACCAAATGAGACAGAACAATTTGTTCCTCCACCGTGGAACTCAAAACCATCTTGTCCACAATGCACCTGACCCCTCAGTGGGTCCTGTGGGGCCCCAAAATATGCCTTCCCTGCTTCTGAATGGGTATGCAGGGGAGCCAACTCCCATTCAAATTAGTTGTTTCCTGCTTAAAACAAGAGGAACTTGACATCCACTTCACTTACTGGTATTTGTACGTCACTACTACTGTTGCTGTCCCCTGCCAAGCTGGCACTGCTGGGAAGGAGTCTCCAGTGAGTTAAGTGCATGCAAACCCCTCATGCAGAGCAAAAGGCACACAGAGATAACGCATGTCAAAGACCTCCAATTACTGAACAGGTAAGTAACTTTCCTCTTAGCACACCACATGATTGAGTCCTAATTGAGCATCGCATTCCTCCTGGATGCAAAAGCAAACCATTATGGACAAATGAGTCAAAAAGCCAAAATAAAAATCAGTCAAATAGCTCAAGCACACCTGACAGAGCTATTTGAAGGATTCTGACAATTAACGAACACTTGAATGATATCACTTTTCATACTGACATGAAAGGTGGCAGAGGAGCTGTTTTCTCAGTCTCTTGCTTCTTCACCAAAGGAGGCAAACATCAGGCACATAACGTTCTGAAAACCGTTAGCTGTCTTTATCGTCACATCTTCACTTGTCTCTAACTTTAGTGTTGGGTTTGGGAGTGGGGAGGGTACATGTCTGAATAGCCAAATACTATTTTTAAGACTTTCAAAGTATAGTCTGTATATGAAAAAGATGCATCTACGTACGGATGTTAAACTGATTTTAATGTGTGGGTCCCATACAGATTTTGCTGATGTAATAAAAAGACTTAGACCCAGGTATTTAAATGTTTGGGTTTTATGATACAGTTGCCAGCAAGACTGGGATCTGCACAGGTTTTCTTCCTTTGCTGTTATCCAAAAAAAGTGCTGTTTCTCAAACCGCTGGTACCCAGTTTACTTTGATGCCTAGTTTTATGAAAAGTTAGACAACACAGTTTGAGGTTGGTTTTATTTAAAATTAAGCCATTCCTCAGCGTATCTTGTTATCTGAGTCTTCCTTTACACACATACATACAAAAATTCTTCATAGTAATGCCTTTTCTTTTAACTAAAAAGATGGCAAATACAGCAAGTCTTGAAAACAAATCACTTCTCTTATTTGACTCCCGGCTGAAACTCCTCCTTTACTGGGGTTATGTCCCCTCTCTCCCAATTTATATTCTTTCTTTTCTTCTCAAACAATGAGTATTGAAGTCTTCTGCTATGAAAAGTAAATGTTTATTCTTTTTGCAATTTATCTCATCAGTGCCGTTCAATGGAAACACAAGTGATACAAATTTGAATGACAGTTTTGGGCTATGTGTATCTATCTCTTCATTAGGACATGGCCCAGTGTCAATAAAAATCTTCCCACCTCTGTCAGCGAATTTTGGATCGTGTCTTTTAGGGCTAGATGCAAAAAGGACGGATGCATTGAGAGCTGAATCCAAATCTTTGAGTCAGGCGTTAGCGCTACTTGTATCCTATCTGGGGACAGTTCTGTGCCTCCTTGTGGGAGGCAAAACAAATTCCAGGACTTAAACCAACAGTCTGCAGGCTTGGTCTTGGAAACATATACAGCTGTGCTATTTATAGTGCTGTCAGTAAAGTGTTTCTGAGGAAGCAGAGGCACCCGGGGAAAGTTTAAAAGTTAGCCATGATTTTTTGGCTGAAAACGTTTGGGAGTCACTAGCCGAGAGATAGCAAGTCACTGCTTTGGGCAGGCTGACATTTTAGATCCTGACTTTCTTGATGTCTTTGGTACTTCACTCTTCAGTTCCAGGAAGCACCTCCACACATAGCCTGGATCATATATCTTTTTATGTTCAGCATAGCTATCACCTTGAACCACTCAGCAGAGGTCGTCTTCCAGAATGGACATCAAGCGTGACAGAGCTCATTATCACAGCATTTACCGGCACATGGGATGTCTGGGTTTAATTCCTTTCCCTGGCTGAAGAGACTCCAACCTCCCACCTTCCTAGAAGAGGCCTCATCCATCCTGGTACAAGAACATCCTCCCAGCTGAATTTGGTACCGTGCAGGAAAGACACCAATGTCTTAGGGTTTGAGAACGCGGCTGAGCCTGGCTGTGAAGTGCAGTGATTAGAAATCTCACGGCCCTCCCAGTACCTGTTAGTGTGTCGCTGAGGTGACTTCCCCTCATTTCAATTTACGGCTTTACATTGGTTGTTGGTCTCTGTGCCAACAGCTTTGTTTGGACTTGGTGTAAGAACTGATGGCTTGAGCATAGAGGCAATCCTTAGGAGCAGATTACACATACTTTACTACCACCCCTTTTAGATGCAATATGGAAAAATACAGTACAGCAAGAGAGACAAATCTGAACAATTCACTGAAGAGTTTCAGAGGCAACATGAACCCTTGGACAGAGATTGTTCCTCTCTCTGAACTGGTGCCTCTTCCCCAGTGAGCCTCACCTCAGGGTATTTGGGCAGCTGTTCTTCTCCACTGAAGGTTTATTTCTGTTTTTTTCTTCCACATCCCTGGGTAAAGAACCTTTCGGTCTCACATGGCAAGTCCTGCTTTGACTGCCAACACAGAAATCTTTTACTTTTTATCAGTGGAACACCTATCATTCCAGTCTTGAAATTAAAGGATATTAAATCTTACCTATAAAGTTTCTGATTTGTTTGGGCTTGAAGGGAACCTGAAATGTGTTACTAAATTGTGACTGCATTTTCAGTGTTGTCTATTCTATTAGAACTAATGATAGGCAGAAAAGATACAGGAGTGTAGCATAAAAATTATATCATCTATTTTCGACAAATTGTAATTTTATGGTACCTGTAATTTTGGAATGCCTTCGATTTTGAGGAACACTAAGATGAGGTCATTTAGACTATTATTGATTCTGCCGTTATGGCATCACTCATAAGTATTTAAAGCATTTAACCCTCCATGAGGAGCTTTGAACTATAAATGACTTTCTGTAATAAGGACAGCCTGCTGTTTTATAGCGGTGACACCAGATGTGTGGTCTCTTTCACGGCTGCCTCTAGATGATGCAGTAACTTCTCTGATTCTCATGTTGCTTGGAACAGTAGTTGCATTGAAGACAATGAAACTGCACTCATGTTAGAGATACAGCAAGCACCTCTTTTTTTCTATATACTTGAAATATTTTCAGATAGAATGGACTGTTTTTTCTGGAGTGATGTTAGCTGAGTTTGGAATCACAGTGAGCAAACTAACAAACTCTTGTCCCAGGTAAACAGAAGGTACGGAATAAGTATTAATGCAAGACACCATGGTCCTTTCCTAGAGCCCACACTTAGGCTAGTAACACCATACTAAGCTTTTTCAGCAAGTAGCCTTGCTTTTCAGCAGGTCTGTGCACTGACTGTTGCAGTGATTTTGCAGGAAGAATCTGCTCATTCCTCCAAAGAGCGTAAGTGTGGACATAACAGACTCACTCAGGGTCATAAATCAAACCCGGGCATAATGTTCACAAATCAAACTGTATATAGAAAAGAAAATCTAGAGCCTAATACTAAGTCCAGTGAAGTCAATGGGAAAATTTCTCTTTATTTTGTTAGGTCTAGGGTAAGACTCACAACGCAAATTCTGTAGTTGTTCAGAGGCTAAAGTCACAGCTTAAAACTAGTTCTGGTCTAAATGTGAACCCCCAAAGCACAAACAAAAATAATCAATTAATGCAGTTCACAGATACTTTTTTCCCTACCACTAGCCTTTTCAATTTAAAATACACCAACAATCACATTTTCATCCAATTTTGCCTTACGTAAGCATGATTTTTGTACCATTTACAATTTCCAACTCTCTGTGAACTCCATGGCTGTGTGGCGATAAAGGTCTCCTAAGTGTGCATATCTGTAGTCCGTATCCAGCCTGCAGACCATCTCTTCGGAGTTTCTAGAAAAGAAGCACCTCCCAGATGCTGTTTGTCAATGTCAGATAAGCGTGAGATACGTAGGTTCAATTCTTCTTCAAACTACAAAGGGATGTTCTAGCATTTAATATGCACCTAATATTTTAGCTGTCAGAGCTCAACACATTTGCCTAGATATGGTACCTACTGCCATTTGAAATGCCGTAGGTTGTGTGAGGCACCTGCATGGGGCTAGCACATGTGACACAAGATACATGTCACAGCATGATAGCATAGAATCATAGAATCATAGAATTGTTGAGGTTGGAAGGGACCTTTAAGATCATCGAGTCCAACCTTTAGCCTACCCTGACAAGAGCCACTTCTAAATCATGTCCCTCAGTGCCCCATCTACCCTTTTTTTAAACACCTCCAGAGATGGTGAATCCACCACCTCCCTGGGCAGCCTATTCCAATGTTTAATAACCCTTTCAGTGAAAAAATGGCTCCTAATATCTAATCTAAACCTCCCCTGACATAACTAGAACCTGTTTCCCCTTGTCCTATCACTTGTCACCAGGGAGAAGAGGTCAGTCCCCATCTCTCTACAGCCTCCTTTCAGGTAGTTGTAGAGGGTGATAAGGTCTCCCCTCAGCCTCCTCTTTTCCAGGCTAAACAACCCCTGCTCCCTCAGTCGCTCTTCATAAGGTTTGTCCTCCAGGCCCCTCACCAGCTTTGTAGCCCTTCTCTGGACACGCTCCAACACCTCAATGTCCCTCTTGTAGCGAGGGGCCCAAAACTGAACGCAGTACTCGAGGTGGGGCCTCACCAGTGCCGAGTACAGGGGGATGATCACTTCCCTAGTCCGGCTCACCACACTATTCCTGATACAGGCTAGGATGCTGTTGGCCTTCTTGGCCACCTGGGCACACTGCTGGCTCATATTCAGCCGGCTGTCAACCAACACTCCCAAGTCCTTTTCTGTCGAGCTGCTTTCAAGCCATTCTGCCCCAATCCTGTAGCGCTGCATGGGGTTGTTGTGACCCAACACACCCTTCGGAAACGACAGCTGAAAGCCAGGTAGGGTTCTCCAAGGCATCTCCAACATCAATGGCAGCCTACATTTAGGCAATAGGACCACGTCCATCAAGTTAGGCAAACGAGTTTCCACAGGTAGTGGAAATGGCAACCTGGCCTATAAGGTCGATACTACTGAATAGGAAGAGAGCTAGGATATGATCCTGGCATCTTGAGGCTGTACCAAGTAAACTGTGCCTTGCTGACATTCCTGAGGACCAGTTTCCACAGAAGCAAACTGCCCGCACCCACAGACCACACCACTTGGTCTTGGATCTCCTGTGGGTCTCACACTGTGTTGCGGTAGTCTTAGAAAATACTGTGTGTGTGAGTGTGTGTGTGTTTTTGTGTGTGTGTGTGTGTGTTTCCAGTTCAAACAATCTGGGATAATTTGAGAGCCGTGCTGCAGTCCACTAGTGTGGTAGCACAAAACTGAGCATATGTGCCATGACCACGGCATGCAGGTATATGGTTGTACAAGAGAAGGCAAAGCCTGCCCAGGATGGTGTTAGAGAGCTGCACAGGGCAGAGGGTACCACAAATAAGCAGTCTCACGTGCATTGCCTGCTGGGAGCAGTCCCTGGAATGAAGTCTTCCCAAGCCATGCTAGGACATTGTGATGGAGAAAGCACTTGGAGGGGTCCAACACAGTACCAGGGAACAAGTTAACAATTTAGCTCTGTGAACCTTTCGAGGTCCCATGGTTGTGCCTTCTCCTACTTTTATTTAGCAGTGTAGGTCTACCTTCAGTGTCTAGCAGTTAATATTATTAATGCTAGTTTAAAAATGCATGCCTTCACAAATACACTAATTTATAAGTTTTCAAATACAGGAGAAATATAAAGTAGAGTGTGATTGAAAATTTGGTATTATTTTGTGCTAGAATGACTGTGTCCATCTTGGACAAAAGGACTCATATGAGCAATTCCGCTCAGTCTTCCTGGAACTTCACATGCCAGCTCCCTTAGCACACCATAGAAAGCACCGCGACCTATAGCATTCCTGCCTAAGACATGCCAAGAAAGCCAATGCCATCCTGGCTTGTATTAGAAATAGTGTGACCAGCAGAAGGAGGGAGGTGATTGTCCCCCTGTACTCAGCACTGGTGAGGCCACACCTTGAGTATTGTGTCCAGTTCTGGGCACCTCAATACGAGAGAGATATCGAGGTGCTGGAGCGAGTGCAGAGGTGGGCAACGAAGCTGGTGAAGGGCCTGCAGAATAAATCTCATGAGGATTGATTAAGGGAGCTGGGACTGTTTAGTTTGAGGAAGAGGAGGCTGAGGGGAGACCTCATCACTCTCTACAACTACTTGAAAGGCCATTGTAGAGAGGTTGGTGCTGGTCTCTTCTCACAGGTAATTAGCGATAGAACAAGAGGGAATGGGTTCAAGCTGCAGCAGGGTAGGTTTAGGCTGGACATTAGGAACAAATTCTTCACAGAAAGAGTGGTCAGAAACTGGAATAGGCTGCCCAGGGAGGTGGTGGAGTCACCATCCCTGGATGTGTTTAAGACTCATTTAGATGTGGTGTTAAGGGATATGGTGTAAGGGAGAACTTTGTAGAGTGGAGTTGATGGTTGGACTCGATGATCCCAAGGGTCTTTTCCAACTATGCAAGATCAGTATATTCATTGATGTAACCTACGTCCCACGGAGAGTAGATGGCCTGAGGATAATGCACATGCCCCCAGAAATTAAAGTCAATGAGAATTAAACACTAAATACTGGCTAAAATCTGTTCCTGGCTACAATAAAACTAATCCAAATTAGTACTGCAATGCACTACTACTTTAAGTTTCAGTGGCTTTCCTGTTGTGGGGAGTGAGAGGGCTCTGGGGAAGCAAATGATCAGGACATTGATTTAATATCAGTTCTGATTTAAGTTTCCTGCAACAAAGCGGGTTATGTTGACTCAGCCTGTGTGTGTTGTTATTTGGACTCGAGATAAACAAAACAATGGTTCATTAGAAAGACATTAGCACATTTGTTTTTACTTCTCAGGGTTGGAGGAGGGGGGGAAAATGCCTTTCATTTGCTGCTACTTTGAAAATTTAAAACATCGAAAATCCTAGGTAATTTATATATGATGTATTTCCACATCAGCTCAAAATACACTTGATGAATATTACTGCTGGTAGAGGAGCCATGCTTTCACATGGCGCTGCTGTTCGTAAGCAAATTTTCTCTTTACAAGTGGACACACGGATCATTTTGTGACTACTGTACTGCAAGCTCCCATCAGCAAACCTGCGTGTTTGTGGCTTTCACAGTGTCATTACTTTTGTATGTGAAGCATCTCATCAACCGCAAATGTCTGCAGGACTTCAGTCTGCATTGTGGGTATTTTGCACGTGTTATGGGGGAAGATCTCCTGGATTTTCTAGGATGCTTTAGTCCCCAAATATGGATTATTATTTTTTTCAGGAGTACTTTTGCTTTGCTGAGGTAAACACATAGAAATCATCCGTCTGCTGAGAGAAAGTAGGTTAGCTTGCTGTCCCTAAGGATGACAACCAGAGCTATCTGCTACCAGTCCTGTATTGGCAAAATTCTGTTTGTGATGAAAATAAGGTTGGTGAGAGCCATAACGCAGGCTACTGCTCACCATGTTCCAGCAAGACCAGCTCTTGGTGTCTGGAGTCAAACTGATGTAAGGAGTCATTTCATCATGCTGTGAACTTAGTTTACGCAAAATATTTTTTTTTTTTTATTCATTGTAGAGGAATACATGTATCCATTGTACATTCATCAAAAGGAAATTTTAATTCTATTCCAAGAGTTACCAGGCATGTCTTTTTTTCTACAATTGAATCTATTTTTGGTTTATCCGATGGGCTCACTTGACTTGTCCCTGTGCATTATTTTCCCCCTCCCCATTATTATAACCTCTTGTTTCTATTTCTGGTAAGAATAATTTGTGGATTTTTCATACATGTGTGCTACCCTTAAGGGGGTTTGTTCTGTTTACTTTTCTGCGATTTTTTTGGTACTTTCTACCTACTGAATTCCTTTCGAATCTCAGAGAAAAATAAGATCCTAGCACTGATATCTGCTGTTGTCTGATTTTGAAGGTAAAATGAAATCATCTACAAACTGTCCCTAGAATCTGAATCCAGCCTGGGAGGCATCACTGAATCTAACTTGTCGGGTCTTTAAAAAAAATGAAATTATAGAAATTTCATACGGCTTTGTTTTGAAATGAAGATATTTTTCAGAAAGTTATTCGAAAGCAGCAACTGCCATAACCACGGTATTTTAGAACAGTTAACAGAAGTTAACAGAAATATCACCAAGATTACCTTGCTCTGAAATTCTGGTTCCACTCATTGTTTATGAATACAGCGTGATCTTCCAATGGACTGATACAAGAAGAGACTTCTAAAAAAATTATTTTGTGCACAAAGGTTTGTGTTGCTCCTGGAACAGTTTAAAAGTAGGATTTTCAGTGCCTCTATCTTCGAGCCATATTCAAGGGCACCTTGATATAAGCTGCAACCAGTGCTCTGGTGTATAGTCACAGGGTTATTTCTGTTCTTTGGGGAGAAAATCAGGCTGCTGATGCACATGTCCTTCATGGCAGAATATCTGTCTAGAGAGAGGAAAGCAGATGTACGTAGAAATCTAAAAATCCCAAATATAGCCTCTAATAGGTGTGATAATTATTTTCAGGAAAAAGTGATAAGATGCAGTTTAAATCCTTGGAGCACATTGTTCCAACGAATGTGTGGTGTATTTATTAGGGTACTCATAGGATTTATAGCTGCTCCAAAGAAGTACATCTGCTCTATGACTACAGGCAACATTAGTTTCTAGGGAAAGTTTCTTGAAACTTTTTTTAATATGCTTTAACCTCTTGCATGCTGACTTGATATACCTAAAAGTGAGTTGCTCCACTTAGTCCTCACCAGCAAAGGCTAGATGACAGCTCCCAGCTGCTCTGGATGCTCAGGCTGGGGTAACTCCTCTGGCTCGATTCCCAGCTCCAGACTGTCAACACTCAAGTACACATCACCCAAAACCTGTGTAATTCCTGGTTTCTGGGAAAGGAAATCTGGGTGTAAAGACTGGATGGGAAGCACAGGCCTCCAGTAGTACCTGATTTATTCAACCAGGGGTTTCATGACACATCATGGCATGCAGCAACAGTTAAGTGTAAGGGAGTATGTGTCTATGGACATGTATAGAATGACCTGCTGGTCCTGAGAAATGGGTATGCTGAAAGAATAGCCCAACAAAACCTCACGTCTATGCTGCACACTTGGCTTAGTCTGATAGGTACTTAGTGCTTTGACCCATTTGACCCATAACCTCCTGCCCCATAGCTGTGCTCACCCTGGCAGGCTCATAGCTTGGAGGTGCCAAGGAAGAGCTTCTTAAACCACCTCCTATCTCTGTGTGACTGCACGAACACTTCTCCCCTGTTCGCTGTCAGTCAGGTATTGAGACAACCTGTTTAACATCTCACGGGGACAGGGGGAGCACGCACAGGCGGCTGGGTACGAGTAGGAGGCAGGAAGGGTAGTTGGTGGAAGTTGCTCCTGTTCCCCATCTCCCGTGCCTGGCCATGGTGCACCGTGCTCCACGCTCAGAGTGTGGGAGGCTGTCAAGCCTCATCCAGAGGGGCCAGCTCCCCTGCAAGTGTTTACAGATCAAAGCTGGAGCTATCATAACCCTGGGAGATGGTTAGCAAGCTGGACCACAACCTCAGCATTCTCCAACCATGCAGGACAGACAGAGCCAACTCTGAGACAGCTGAAGAGGGAGATTCTGCTCTGCGCAAGGGAAAAAGGAGAGGGGAGAGAGAAGGAAAAAAAGGGGAAAGGGAAAGGGAAAGGAAAAGGGAAAGGGAAAGGAAAAGGAAAAGGAAAAGGAAAAGGAAAAGGAAAAGGAAAAGGAAAAGGAAAAGGAAAAGGAAAAGGAAAAGGAAAAGGAAAAGGAAAGGAAAAAAGGAAAAGGAAAAGGAAAAGGAAAAGGAAAAGGAAAAGGAAAAGGAAAAGGAAAAGGAAAAGGAAAAGGAAAAGGAAAAGGAAAAGGAAAAGGAAAAGGAAAAGGAAAAGGAAAAGGAAAAGGAAAAGGAAAAGGAAAAGGGCCCAATGAAATACGAAGGAATGAACCTCATCATCAGAAGCTGAACCTCATCACCCTTCCCTGAAGCTTCTGAATTCATATGACCAACGCTGCATGACCATTCCTCCTCGCATGTGCCCATTTGTGGCCGAAGATGTGAACTAGTGAGACTGTAACTACCTGCTTGATATTAAGGGCAGAGTCATCAACAGATGTTAGTCCTGATGGCAAAAGACCAGTAGGTCAGGCTGTTACTCAGAAATACCACAGGACGATGCTGCCATTCAGAGTGCTGACTAAGGAGAGGAGGAATGCCAAATGAACGAGCAATCATCACGGTGTATTGCTTAGGATGGAAATCTCAATTAGGATTCTGTACTTCTCCTGCTTCTTGTTCTTCCTCGTGGCAATCATTTTACACAACAGCAAGATGTTAACAGTGCAGAATAAAAGGCATGCTAATAAGTATAATTTTACTTTTTTTTTTACTCCTTGAACACCATATTTGCTTCGTGTTCTTTTTTCCATTGTACGTAGGAATTAAAGAAAAAACCATGATGGGCTGTTTCTTTCCACAGGGCTTTTAAATTTTTTTCAAGCCTCCCCTCTCTGAGCATTTGTACATTTGAGACAAACTGTACGTTTGCTCCCTTTCCTCCCCAGATACCAGGTCCCCTCTAGGAACCTGCTGTTCTCGTATACAAAGATGTAAGAGCAGTGGATAACGGCAGAACAGTCTGTCTGAAACCCATTCTCACCCTTTTTTTTTTTTTTAATCCCAAGCATTCTCACTGATTATAAAAGAACTCTGTTCCTCTACATTTTTTACTTTTCTTTTTTTTTTTTTAAATTCCCTGTGTCTACTATTATTGGCTTTGATGGACAGATGAAGTATGATAGCCTGAGACACATTTGACAGAGCATGACTTTGGCCTGCATAAATTACTGTCAAGGAGTTTTCAGGGAAGTACTGAAGTAAATTTGCAGCGACTAAAAAATGAGTTATAAATTATAGCATAATCACTGCTGCTGAACAATTTGATGGGTAGAACAATTAACTGAGTTGATACTTTAGGTGAGTCCTCATAATTTTTCCTTATATGAGGTGAGTCCTCATATAATTTTCCTTAACCTCTCAAACTGCTCTGAGCCCTTTGGAGGAAAATATTTTAGAAGGGGCATTTTCCCACTCCCTTGCCAAAAATCATATTTCTTTTCTGTCAGCATCGTGTCTTTCCTTTCACAGATAATTCAGAGATGGCATTTTCGGTCTTTCCTCACATATCCACATCAGCTCCTATGGGGGCACAGCTAGGACCCTTCCACACTGTGCCGAAATCTTCCCGGTCTTTTTCTACTCCATGTCGCCAAATCCCAGGCTTTTCAAATGACATCCTTGAAATACTCCAATTAAGAGGATAAGAAAGGAAAGAGTTTGTGAAGCTCAGGATCCTTATGGGATGCTCCTGAAAATATACTTTAGGCAGCGGCCTATATTTTATGCATTCAGTAGCAGCTGTAGCTTTGACTCAGTGAGGGTAAACTCCTCTGGCTGGTGAAGAGCTCCTGACTGGAAAATATCACTGGTTTTATAGCTAAAATAGACAGAAAATGTGAATGATTCTATTATTATCTTTGCCTCATTTGTGACACTACCCTTTGTGAGGCTGCCTTTTTTTCCATTTTGATTTTTTTCTACGCTGTGAAGAAGTCTGAGCTTAGTTTTTATAGACAAAATTGCAAATTTTCTAGATTTTTCACCCCGTGTCTTGTGAAACTGCTTTTCCTAAAATCTGCGGTCTTCACTATTATGGTAAAACAAATCCAATTTTCCGGCCTTTGTGACTATTACTCAATCCCCTAAAACACGAATTCTAGACCTTCTAGATTTTTGAAGGCAAATAAACTGCAGCACTTGCTACTTGGATAATGTCATCATTTCCGTGATAGGCTCAGGACCAGGGCAACGCAGCTTGTGATCCCCGAATGCCCGGCGCGGCCTCGCAGGAATCCTCGCGGAAATGCAGCAGCGGGCTGAGGCGGGGAAGGCACTTTGAAAAAGAGACAAATAAATAACCAGCGTGCGGCCGCCTCAGTCCTGAGGGGGCTGGCACGGAGGCTGGCCTGCTTTTAAGCTGCCTGCGCGCGAGGAGCAAGCATCGATCTCCTGTCCGGCTACTCGCTCCCATCAAGAGGGGCAGCCGACGGGACGCTGCCTACCAGCTGTAGGCAGCTCCGCGGCAGGCAACGCTCGGATTATACCTGTTTGTGCTCACAGATGTCTGTGAAGAGCAGGCAGGGGATTGCCCGGGCTTTGAGGGAAGAACAAGACAAGAATATTTTGCTCTTCTTTGTGAAGTGACTCCCCAGCTATCCATCGCAGATCGATTGCTTCGGGTCCTGTAGCTTTGCTGTCACCACCCACCCTGCCCTCACCAGATGATGCAGAGCACCCTCTTCCTGCATCCCATTTGGACCCCACCGTGTCCCAGGGACGGCATCCTTGTCACCGCGGAGCCGTGCAGCCTGCCCTCCCTCTCTATCCCCTGCGATGCAGACGTCTCTTGCATTAGCACCAAAGGGAAGCAGAAGGGGCAGGCACAGCGAGACGGTCGGTGCCTGGTACCACTCGTGCCTGTGGCAGAAGGCAAGGCTCGACGCCGCTGCTGTCACTGCCCAGCACATGCGGGGCAGCAGTCAGAGCTGCCTCCCCTTTCCCAGGCCCTCAGGAGCAGCGCCCACAGCTCCACCTCCTCCAGCTCTTCCCAGCTCTGTCCTGCTTGCCTTCCCATCCGCACCCTGGGTTGGTGCTTGCCCTTGGTTCTTGGGAGACAAAATCAACCAACTCAGGTCTCTTCACTCGGCAGCATCCGGAAAGTGGCGTGTCCCCCTCAGCAGTGTGGTGACATAAAGTGCCCAGGTGCCAGCGGCACGCTTGCAGTGGCAGGGAGATGGATGGCAACCTACAAAGCCTGCCCAAGAGCCGCAATAAATACTCGAGCAGCAACACCAAGTCTAGTTGCCTGCTGTATTTACCTGCTTGATTTAAATACAGCTTGAGCTATGCTATGCTGTCATGACTGTTAGGTAGACACATCCTTGGAGGAACGGGGAGGCTTATTACCTAAAGCAGTACCCAAGGAGGGAAAATAGGCTTTTCATTACGAAGAAGGTGTTAGAGATGTAGGAGTAATGCTTTGCTTATGCAGTGACTCCCTGTTTGATTTCAAGTCATTTTCTTCCCATATAATTATGTTTCATATATATACATATGTACAAAGTAGGGTTATTCCTTTCTGCTCTGCCTTTTTGTATTTGGAATGAAAGCTCTTTGGGACAGACACCTTCTCATTTAAATTCACACAGTATGCCTCGAATGCTTGCTGCTGTGCCCATACTTCTCCATACAAAATTTCTCCATCGGTGTTTGCTCTTTAAATTGTCCAGATTAGATTCCACAAATGGTCTTGCAGAGTGTATTGAATTTATGGCAGAGGTGAGCGTTGCACCTTGAATTCATACTGCTCACTGAGTCACGAGGCTCAGACTCCAGATATAAGCATGTCCTAACTCTTTTAGCTTCAAAGTGAACTAAAACCTAGGAGGGGTTCATTTCTTGATCCACGATTAGATTGAACACTAATCTTGTAATATCTAAATTCATGACTTTCCACCCGGCCATGGCAGAAAACTGGAAATCGATTAGTCTCGTTAGATTTTTTACTGCTTTAGGACAAAATCTTTTGAGAACACCTCATTGCTTTGCTGTACTTCAAACTGGACTTAAATTTCCTCTCTCCTTTTGGAGTCATCCTTAAGCAGTAGTGGTAGCTGGACCTATACCCAACCTCTTCATCTCCTGCCTACCTCTGCCTGAGTCCCCGGCAGCCCTGAGGAAGCTGAGTGCAGTTGTTCTGTTAGGATCCAGTAATTGGAGCGTTTAACCCTATCATGAAAGGACAAGAGAGTGCAACTCCACATCAGCGGAGGATAAGCCACTCTCTCCTCAGTAGGAAGGCAATGAAAGTCATTAGTATATTGACACAGTAGATTTACAGTACAAGGCGCTCTCTGGCTCTGATTGTTTTCCTGATAAACGCTTTTCCTGCTGAGCCTACTTGCCTTGCCAGAAATGGCCTTTGATAAACATTTCTGTCTCTAAAAGTATTATTCTTTGCATTCTAAATCTTTTGCGGCTTTCATTTTGGACTTAGAAGTTTTAACAAATTATATTTGCATGTGATATAGCACCAACTTGTTGAATCTTCTCTCATCTCTGAAGCACCTCTGAAAATGAAATTGCGCATCTTCCTTGGAGAGTCTGGAAAGAAAATTTGGCAAAAAAATAAATGCAGAACTCCGCATCACCAAAATCAGCATGTGCAATGCCACAAAGCCTTTATGCTGACTTCTAATTCTTTCCTGACTACATATATTCACCACTTGTAATAATACAGGTTTGTATATTTGGATTAAAATAATCCAGAATGCAAATATCCAGGCTATTGAAATCAAGCTCTAGTTTCAGTAAAGCTGAATGACTGGCAACCAGAAGTACTAGGGGAGGGAAATCTACCACGCACTAATTCTGGAAGAAATTAAAATGCAGTATTGGAGGCAGGAGTCTGCACGCTGTGGCTGCAAGTTTGGGGTGTTCCGGTAAAACTTTTCTACAGGTTACGATGCGGAGAAACCCATTTCACCATCTCTCACTTCTTACTCCTCGCAATCGCCCTCCCTTGGGCTTAGCCTGCGGGGCCTGACCTTCCCCCCAGGATGTGAGAGTGGGTTTAAACCTTGATGAGCGCCGGGCCGGGTCGCCCAGCCCTCCATGCCCGCCTGCCTGCCCGCTGCCTTCTGCCCGCTGCCTTCTGCCCGCCTGCCCGGGAATCGCCTCTCAGCATCCCCGAGCAGCATCCCCGCTCCACATCCCCCCGCAGCATCCCCCCACAGCATCCCCCCGCAGCATCCCTGCTCCGCATCCCCGCACAGCATCCCCCCACAGCATCCCCCCACAGCATCCCTGCTCCGCATCCCCGCGCAGCATCCCCCCACAGCATCCCCCCGCAGCACCCCTGCTCCGCATCCCCGCGCAGCATCCCCCCACAGCATTCCCCCGCAGCATCCCCGCGCAGCATCCCCTCCTCACCCCCCGCCCTTGGCTCCTCGCTCCCCTTTTTTCCCCCCCAATTTTCCTCCGCTTTTCAAGGCGGAGAGGAGGCCGACACCTACTGACGAGCCGGCAAAACCGCACCCGGAGAGTGGTGGGAAGGTTCGGGACCTGCCCGGTGCCCCGAGGGGTTCCTCCGGGGGGCCCGTCCCCCCACCGCCCACCCTCCGGGATGAGGGCGGGCAGGGGTTTGCACCCCTCGGCTGCACAGGACGTGCTCAGGGGGAAGGAGGTTTGTATACATAGGAGAGCACATGGAAAAAGAGGGAACAGATTTCCAGTAGTCTTAAAATTAGTGTTTAACGGGCCAAGAAAGGTGCTATAGTCTGATTAGCTAATTAATTAATCACTTCGCAGCATAAGAACGCCTGTCATGGAAGAGCGGGTGCTTCTACACCTAAACTCCCTCAAAAAGAGGTAGTTGGGCACAGAAAAATGGACAATGCCAAAAGATCCCTGAAGTCCATAGGGAAAACTGTACTGGTTCTGATATTGTATGGAAGACATCTCAAATATTTTACGACAGTGTACAGTAATTTCAAAATCTTAAAGTGGATCCTTCATCAAAATTCTCACTTGCATACTCTGGCATTTCATATTTCTTTGCTTTCCTTATTTCCGGCTACATCAGCACAGCCTTTTCTCCATGGCTCTGCCTTCTTTTGGCAAACAGCTGGATGTGCCACTCGTGGTTGAGGGAGAGGAAGGTCAGAAGTCTAGAAGTTTCTGCCATGGTAGCCTTCATCTTGTAGCTGAATCTTGAGTTATTTCAAGGCGTTGAGTGTCCACTGAGAGCTGCTTCAGTTTGGAAGGCAACGGAGCTATGTCAAGAAGTAACCACTAGAAGAAATGAAGTTAAATGTAAGGCTACTTCAAGAATGAAGTACAATTATCCTTCTTGCTCTGCCGTGAAAGGATGTATCCCAGCTCTCGCTGCCCTTAGAAATCATACGCTTCCCACAGCTGCTGGGTGGCTCAAACTACTTGTCTGTTATAGCACACGCAGTTCCCTGTAAACCCGTGAGTTTTAAGACAAGGAACAGTCACTTCACTACTGATACCAGATGAACATTTCCAGGACAAATGAAAGTTTGTATAAGCTTGAAATACTCTATCAGTAATCGTTTATGTAAGCTATTAACATTTTTTCTTGGAGAGATGAAGGACTGTTGACAAAGAATCCATGCTTAATGGCTAAGCCTTGCCATAGAAAAGCCTCTGGCATTTTATCTTTAAGATGCCAGCGTATTTCTGGTGCTACTTTTATACTTAGCTGCAATAAAAACCCGATTCCTCCAAGCACTTTGGATTTGCTTGAATCAGATTTACAGACCAGCTTTTTAGCACCGCTCCCAGGTATTTTAGGAAAGGGGAAAGCTGCTTCAAGTTCCTACAGATTTCCATTTCAGGGCGCTGATGTTTCCAGTAGCTTCCACTTTCCAAAAGCAATGTTTTTATTTACCGGGGAGCCAAGTGCAGTGAACTTCGCCTGACATATACCTACTTAAGGAGGCAGGCTGGTTGTACAAACCAAGTCAAGAGCAAGGGCCAGGGTATATGGGCACGTTTATGGGAAGGAGGAAAAGTTTAGTCCGGGTTGTTCCACCATTTGACAGACTCCTCCCCTTCCTCTCTCCCCAGCCAAAATGAGGGTTAAATGTGGGAAGAATTTAGTGGCAGGCTCTACCCGCCTGTGAGCAATAATGTCAGTGTTTTTATTAAAAAAAAAGGTCTTCATTTGATGATGTGAGGCAGTGTTAAGTTCTTTGCAGAGCTGTGGAGACTGCTGGAGGTAGGGTCTTCAGATGAGGGTTAAGACACAAAAAGATAGTGCCGTAAGGCACATGCCCACTTTGCTTGTACTATTTTTGAGCACGGGGCTGTCAGCTCTGTGTGGTGACAGTGTAGTCCCTTACACGGGCAATGGCACCTGCCCCTGGAGCCAGCTAACATCCAGCGTTGTGGCACAAGTATTGCCAGGCCACAGCTGGCAAGGAGACTTCTGCAAGCGCATGTCGGCATTCGTGCAGACCTGTAAATTATTTTCCTTAAGAAAAACATGCAATAGGCAACTGGGATTGCTTTAAAATGCCCATTTCAGATCAAAGATGAATGCAACAAAATGCAACTAGGTCATCCAAGACAGTACACCGGGCAGTCGCATACACTGGGCAGTCGCATACACTGGGCAGCCGCGTAAAAATCAAAACCTATAGGAGACGGGCCCAGGTCGCCGCAGGCATCTCAAATGGTGCTAGAAACTTGACTGAGTTGGCGACTATACTGCAAATGTAGGTACATAACGTAGCATTATTAGTATGGGAGCTGAATCCACCCTAACTCTTTAAAATTACGTATCTGTTAGTTTGAGAATTCAATAGAGCCAATAGTCATTCTTTACTTACTGTTATTAAAGCCCTTAACTTTTTGCTTGTCAAAGACGTGGATAACCCTTAGAGACAATGAGAGGAAAAAAATCTTTTCATTTCACTTTAAAATACCCTGGTGAGAAAAGTCTTGCTTTGGAAAGTCGCCTAGCTCACTTGTTTTATTTCACGAATTACCCAAGCGCCCATTTGTGCTTTATAACCGGGATTCGGCGTCAGTTTTTGATTAGAAGAGCTGTCATCTGCTTTTCTGTGCAGAAACATGAATCATGAGCAGGCAGTTATCGGCAAAGCTCCGGAACATTTAAAGTTACAAAGTCCAATTTAATAAAAAAAGAAAAAAAAGAAAAAAAAGAGGTGGAAAAACAAGCATTTGTTGCACAAGGAGGCCTGAGTGAAATTCTCAGAACTTATCCGCGCTGAGAAAGTATCAATAACCGTAAAAATTCACAGCCCCCTTTTTAGAACCGCAGCCTTAACGTTTTGTAGGGGAAATAAAGCTTTGGTTAACCTTGGCACTGGGAGACCTCATTAAAATAACAGGCTGTCACTTTCGAGTTTAAAATAACAGGGCTGTCAGTTTTATATTCAGCGGAACAATCTACGGTCTTATTCTCTGGGAAACACCGCGGGCGTGCATGGGGGGGGGCTGGCGGCAGCCCAAAGCCTGGGCAACACTGCCATCTCCAGGAACCCCCACATCCAGGGTGCTCCCCGGCAGCCGGGGCGAGGCGATGCTCCATCCCCGCCTGAATCCGTGCCCCGCGCACTTCGCTGCTTTTTTTCCAAAAAAAGGCTGAAAAGCAATCCGCGGTGGAGCGCGTGGGGGGTTCGGCAGCGGCTGGGCATTTGAATTTGTTTTCGCGAGAAAGTGTGGGAATGCATAATGTATGAAAAGGTAATCTCCGTACAGAGCAAATAAAGTTCTGCTTCGCTTGTTCCGAAGCGAAGCAGGTCGCCCTCGCTGAGGTACCTAAAGTGCATTGAAATTTTGGGTACCTAATGAGCTATTCTGAACAAAAATACGTGTCTAAGCTCCCTACATCTCATCGGTGGAGAAAAGAATGTGCCTTAAAAAAACCTCTGAGAGAAAGAGCCTCTTTAGCTAAATTCAAACACCTGGCTGAGATAGAGGGAGCCCATTTCGGTTGCTTATACATAAGTACCTAGTGCCGTTGAGACATCTATATGAAGATGGCAGATGTAGTAAAGGACATACAGGAGACACATCATTCTCAAGGGGCAGCCCCTAAAGCTTAGGGGTCTGAGTTAACCACTTTTCATTAAACCCAGTTTACGAGGAAAACTGCGTGTCAATTAAAATACCCAGCTGTCCTATACTAACCTGCTTCTGACATGATTCTTGCCCGGACTGTGACCCCCATGTGTAGCAGAGAGATAAACACAACAACCGGTTAGAGACGGTTTATAATATGTGCTTGCTGACCCAGTCCTTTTAAACAAATTGTTGGCCATTAGTCTTAGAATGCTTTCAGATTAAATCCCTAATGGACAGAAATACTGATCGATGTATGAAAGTCCAGCGCAGTTTCCTGCTGGCACGGCATAACACAAATCAGGTCGCGATGACCTGTTCCTTCTTCCTACCTGGCCGTGCCCATGCCGAAGGACATGCTCTTCACCATCCCACACGCGGCTCAGGTGGTCAAGCGCCATATCCATAAATCTGTTACCAAGCTGCCTGTCATTACCCAAGCTCCGCATCATTTTTAATACAGACTGCAAGGGTGCTGGGCGCGTGTGGCTGGGTATGTTAGGCACGTCTAGGGGAAAGCAAGCAGCAGGCAGTGGAAAACTGTCTGGTTTTTCACCTGGAAATAACATGGCATGAAGAAGTGGCATTAGTTAAATGTTGCTTGTGAATTAAAGGGCAAAGGAGTACGTGACTAAAGAAACTACACAGACGTGAACATGGCTTGTGATGGCTACTTTCATGTCTGTTCTCTAAGACAAAACCCCAGGCCTCTTTCTACTCGCTGCCTATAGCTGTTCTGTTCGTGCAATGCATCAGGAGGATACGCTTTACATACCGTCCTTGAAATTACAGCACCTCATCACAAACATCCACTTGAAACACCTTCCACGAGGCTACGCCAGCCACGTACCGACCCCCCGTACGTCATCCAGAGTGGCATCCTGCTACACCAGAGAATCAACGTTCAGTGAGCAGCCAGAAACATGTGTACATTTTTCCAGGGCATAAAGGCTTAACTCCCAATGGGACTTTGCATTGAGGTGTTTCTGAGCGACCCCAGGGAGAAGGTATCGGCAGAAAGGCAAGCTGAGTATTCTGCTTGCATTTCAGAAGGAAAATCTTCCCAAATTGCAGAATAAACAAGAAAAAAAATGCAACGCAAAAACATCAGGAAAAAGAAAAGAAGGTTAATGAGAACCATTTCTTCTTAACACAAGCAAGATTCCACACTGTTATATTTAATTTATTGCCTTGAACCTGGGCCAATTTTGGATGCATTCCACCATCTTTGAACAGTATTTTAGCATCTTCTGATATTCCTCTATCTGCAGGAGCAGGGATTGTATTGGTGGGGGTGATAAATCTGGAAGAATTATGAGATGGACTTGGCAGGGGAGGAGGAGGAAAAAAGGGAATTTACTTTTTAAAAATTATTTTCGGGCCCCCACCTTTAAAATATGCTTTTTGGCCCCCGCTGCTTCTAAGTGCACATTATCCCCCTGCCAAAGGATTGCATTTCCATTGGAAATTAAACCAAAGTGGATTCCATGGGCAATTGGCTGCCCACTTCACAAGCAAGTGTCTTTCTGGGATCTTCCATGCCTCGTAAAATGCAGTCATCTCCCTTTTAGTTTTGCATGGCATTTTCAATGCTCTTTTGAGTTATCCTGGCGAGTCTTTCAATTTATCCAGATGTCCCGAATTAAAACAAGGAATGCTAAGGTCTGATTCCTGCTAAAATGATGGGCTTGCTTTTTAGCTCGCTTCATTACTTTGGAGTGCGAGGTGAGTAAAGACGACAGAAACATTGGTCAGCCTTATTTACCTGCTTATAACTGAGCCCATGCTGGTAGGATTGGAAATGAGCTCATGGATGCTGTTCCAAGTTCTGCTGAGGAATTGCATGACATACCTGACTGCCTCGGTCACATAGGAAATCAGTGGCAGAAGTAAGAAATGAACGGTATTTCTCAATGTAGGGCATGTCACTATACCATTTGCATAACCCTGGATGTGAATTTCTCCTTGGAAATGATGCAAATATTTAACTTTTCTCACCTACACAGTAATGCCTTTCTTCTGTTAGCAGTTATAGATGAAGGCCAGGCTATTTTAATATCCATTTCTATATGTCCCCCAATAAATTAAAAATGTAATGCTTTACGTGGCTCTTGCTATATCCTTTTCCTCATGAGAGAGAAAGTATTGCAATTCAAAACAAATTTAGTACCTTCAAAGCAACTGAAAAAAAAAGTAGTTCAATATAATATCAGGGCTACGTCAGGAAGATAGCTAGGGAAAGTCAGGCTCACTACAGCCACAGGGATCCATCTGTCTTAATCCGAATAAATCTCTGCTAGAGAAAGTGGAAAGGAAATATGTAAAATATCAGAATTGCATACGTCTCGTGTTTAAATGTTTCCACAGAAGTCTAACCGAGCTTGAAAGTTAATCTTTAATTCAAAGAATAGGAAATACCAAGGAATCATTTACAAGGCCACAGATCACTAGGGGGATACAGTAGTCTGACTTTGTAAATCACAAGCAAGCAATGTTAACTGAATCCTTAGTGGCTTTTATCTCATTTTCAAGGGACTGTACATCTGTTACATATTTTTTAAATGCTGGCAGTGATCAAAACGATGTAGAGAGGAACACACGTAACCATGGGGACTAATAAGAGGCTTTCTGCGGTCATGCTTGAAGAAATCCCAGAACTGAAGCCACCGAAACCCACAGGCAAAAGTTTTACATGCTATGGCAGGCGTTACATCAACTAATTCTATTCTCCATTTAAAGTTACATTAAAAGTACTCCAAAGTCGTTGCCTGCCTGAACGTTCGTCATGCAGAAGTGAACGTGCCCATCAGGCTACTCCCTGAAAGAGGAGGTGAATCAATGAGTGTTGGTAATTCCTCTTTCAAGGCCATCAGAAACCACGCTGAAGTTCCAGAAAGCCGGTTTCAGGCTGAGGTTCAAGGAACTTTTTAGGTAGAGGTGTGAACTCCACTGCCAAAACCTGAGAGGGTTAACAGAGGTCCAGTCACACAGCGGGAAAGAGCAAGACTTCTCAGGCTGAGTCCACAAGTTGTTTAAAGGTCGACGGTGAAATGATGTAATGGGGAGGGGGGGGATAGCTATGAAGGGAAATATCCGAGGGGAACAAAAAGTGTTAAAATGCACCTGAATTGGAGGCATCTAGAGAGGTCTGCAAATGGTAACCTTTCCCTAAGCTGTAGTCATTTTTGCTATTGCTGCTTTTCGTGAGTTATGTAAATGTCTCCCTCTCCCGCAGGCTCTAAAATGGGAATGACACCTCAGGGGGACGTCTGTGAGATTTAATTAGCTGTCATTTACCAACAATCTCTGGTGAAGTAAGACCATCTTACTTTACCAGGTGCACTTCTGAAATGCAAAAAAAAAAAAAAAAAACCTTTATTGTTAGGAAATTTAATGATCTTTTGTCTATTTACAGTACACACATAGAGTATGTAAACATCATTTAATATCTTCGGAAGTGATTGGGGAATGGGAGTTCTCATTTTGATATTCAGGGAGTATCTGGGGAGCGTGTGCCGCGTGAGAGCTGTGAGAACCTCTCTCCATTCTTTTGCTGACTTCTATGAAAATACAAGGTTTGTACTCCAAATTATAGCCCTTGCAAGGGCCAAGGGAGGAAATGCCTTTCTAATGGGTGTTGACCCATTTGTGGTTCAAAACAGAAGTCGGCAAGTCCTAGAGCAGCAGCTCTAATTTGATTACAGTGGAAATCTGAATATAATTCTAAACATCTGAGTTATGCATAGCTTAAAATAACTTCCAGATAACAATGAAGTTACTGCTCTGAAAACTAATTACTTGCCACTGATATCAATCAGATTGCTCGTGTAGTTATCCAGGCACAGGCAATAAATGAGAAAATCTGCCCCCTGGGCTCTCGTGTTCCCCAAGGTTATATGAACGGACCCTTCTCCCTACAAACTCTTTTTCCTATATTTTCTATGGGATTTCTCTATCTGATTTACTGCACTGTGGCCTAACAGGGGTTTACACACCTCTCATGAATGCTAGCCACTTTACCTGAGTTGCTCGTGGTGGTTCCCTGCACCAGTGGGGACCTTGGGATTTCTACTATGGTTCACCCAAAGACCCCGGTCCCATGGACCAAAGACATCATATAGGACAGGCATCCTGAGACCATCCCCACTGCTGCTGAAGGCTTGTCCATGGTCTGTAAACTGGAATTTAATTTTTGGCTTGACAGGGCTCCCCCGTTGAGACTTTAAAGGCTTGTGAATCCTGCTAGCATCTCACATGAAAACAGAGCAACCAGGGCTTGGCAAGGGGATGGGGAGGAGATTTATGAGGTGTCTGTCATGGCAAGAAACACCATCAACAACTCGTGCAGCCAAATACCATCCTACTTTTCTTTCTCACAGATGAAAATGCGGACGATGCTTCTGAAATAACATCCTTGGCTGTTTCTCTCTCCTGGCTTATAAAGTTACATTCCACAGAGTTTAAGCACTGCAAAGCAGCGTGGGCCATTTGCTCGGAGAGCTATCATGTCTTCAGAACAAAAGATAAAAGAGATAAATAGCCAAGTACAATATTGTACCTCAACAACCTAAAAGCCAATCTCAAAACTGAATGGAAGAGTGGAGAGCTTTTATTTCTTGGGTTTTAAAAGAATAAAGCTCAGCGATTTCCTCTGAAAGCTATTCAACAAGCTCCCCTAAATTCTATTACAACTTCAAGTGAAATGTATCTGTTTCCATAAGAACAACAGTGGCACCATTCATCCTTTGTAGTCCGTCCTTTGTTGTGTTTTCTATCTGTTCTTGTAGATTTTTCCACTTTAGTAAACCAAACGCAAAACAAGAACAGATAACATTTTAGCCAGAGCATTTATTTATTAAGCTGACGCTGGAAATTCAGTTTGTTCCTGCTTGCTGTCTGAATCATGCCAAATTAAGTTCTTCTTCAAGGAGTTTGTAACGTGAAGAAACTGCTTCGATGCTGTCCCAACATTTCTTGAACGTGAAGTCTGTATCCAGCTGCAGATATTTCTCTACACCTAGCAGCGAAGATGGATATAGTCTCTGCATGCGTGTGCATACACAGACTTCTCGCTGTTAGTGAGATCCAAATGTACTGCAATGTATTCAGCCTGTGTATCTTAAATCTGTTCAACATCAGCTCTGCGCTGCATGATTTTTTTAGAACCTGTGCATGTAGCTCTAAATATAATATTTATCCAAGGCATGACCAAGTTGGTGGGTGAGACATTTTATCTGGTGTTCACTGTTTAACTGAATTTACATTCAGCAGACTGTGAGGCACATTAATTCTTTGAAAGATGTATATTTAGAAAACCTTAGACAAATGGAGACTAGAAAGAGCAAGATGTAACATGCTTTTATTAATGTCTTGCCGGTGGAAAAAGGTGACTTTGATTATTTGTACTCTCCAAACCCAAATGCTGAGTGCCTTGCTCATAAATACAGGAATTTAAGTTTTAGCACCTTCAGCCCTTTTAACCTTCACCATCATCACCATTATGGAATTAAACAAGCTGTTATTTGACACGATAGTTGGCATGGCTGACATTTTTAACCTGTTTTCCCTCTCGCTGTCTCTTAATCAGGTAACAGACATTAAAGAAAAGCTAAAGCTCTCTAAAAAGTTCTGGTCAACATTACCCTACACAATCTGCAAGGATGAGCGAGTGACAGCCGGTCCGTCAATCGAGGAGGACTGCTGGAACGGCCACACCAAGGCCAGGTGAGGTGGACCCCTCTCCACCGCTCTCTGTCCAAATCCCCATCCCATCCCGAGGCAACCACAAAACAACCGTTCATACAAGTGAAACGGGAATGGGGACAACACATAATTTTCCACACGCAGCTTGCAGCCGAGGTTACGTGTTGTCAAGGTGCCATTAAAGCCGGAGCGTGAGCCAGGGTAAATGTGCACAGCGTGTCAGCGTGTGAACACAGAAAACGTTCGTTGGTTCAGCTCCAGAAGGGTAATTTATACCGAGATTTCAAAGAGCTCTTTAGCTCCATTTAGCATCCTTGTGTTGGGACTGACAGCTTGTGAAGCAATTGCACTCTCGGGATATCATACTGGGATGAAACAGAAATTGGAATTTCGGCTCTGTTTGCTATTGGCTGGCAAAGCTTAGGGCTATTTGCTGCGGGGAAAAAAAAAAAACAAAAAAAAACCAAAAAAAAAAACCCTGACAAATAGCCAGCAGAGAATAAATGTAACACTCCTACTTATCTTGTGTAGAAGGCTTGACCTTATGTTATTTCATCAGAGATACTGTGGTCATCTGCCCTTGTTTGTGATGAGTTTTCTGTGAGTTTTAATTTTGAAGTTTGCTTGGCTCTGGCTGTGGCAGGGCTGGAGCTGGCAGATGAGCAGGTGTCCCCAAAGGTCCCACTGTGGATTCATCAGCTGACAGAGGAGAGGATCTCATTATCCCTGCTGAGAAAGAGAGAGAGGGATTGGCTCAGGGTGCACACCTGGGGCAGTTGGGTTCCAGGTCTGTAGCAGTGGCTTGTGCTTTTTTGGGGACAGGAGGAGCTGAGAGGTTTGAGTGTCTGGTGAGTGCTGGAGAGCAGTGATACTCTCTGGTACTCAGGGATTGGAATCTTTATTTTCCTTTTACCTGATGATACAAATGAAGCCAGAATACAAAAATGAGCCAATAACACGTTAAAAAAAAGAAAAAAAAAAGGAAAAAAAAAAGAAAAAAAGGGAGGGGGGAAGTGAGACAAGCACATAAGATATAAAAACTCAGTGAAAATAAGACAACATAGGAAAAACCTGTTAAATGCCGTTTTGCATGGATGGATGGATGGATGGGCGGGCGGATGGACGGATGCATAGGTAGATTGCACCTACTCCAGCATCTAATAATTTTTATAAGAAGCACACTTTACAGGGGGAGGTTTTGCACTGAACCCACTCCCTTTTTCCTAGCCTTACTACATAATGCTCAAAAGAACTCATTTCACAGACGAGAGCAGAGGGCTGGTTGGGATGCTGCTAGTCCATTGAACCCAATTTGAGACACACGTGAACAAATCCGTCCAAAAGCGTAACTGCTCCGTTCCTAAACCCCAGATCCAGAGAAAGCCCCTGGGAACCCTGAGGAAGACAGCTAGGAGGAGTGTCTGGCTATTACAGGACTCATCACAGAGGAACAGTGCGAAGAGAGAAATAAAAATGTGTTTTTATCTTACCCTATTATATCTCTTCTTGTCGGTGGGCTTTCTAAGATATGACCCTGGGCCGGTGTGCTGCAGTGCTTAAATGGAGTTTCCAGGCCTCCCAGCTGGATGCTATACATCACATCAGGATGCATGCATTAATAAGAGATATATGCTACTCTTTCTACAAAAGAGCAGTCAAACCTGCTGATATCCCTCCTGGTTTCCATGACCAACGCGAATGTTTGTACCACGGCTGGCCAATACTCTTCAGCTCGCTTCTGCTCCTGTCCTGAAGGGTCTGGCACAACTTCCCCGTTTGTGGGGAGTTACGGAGATGCGTTTTACGCATGTAGTTTTTCACCCTCCTTTTGCAGTA
Organism: Chroicocephalus ridibundus; assembly: GCF_963924245.1. Classification (NCBI taxonomy): domain Eukaryota; kingdom Metazoa; phylum Chordata; class Aves; order Charadriiformes; family Laridae; genus Chroicocephalus; species Chroicocephalus ridibundus. The sequence continues at coordinate 58,775,156 of NC_086284.1, forward strand.
TTCATCTTATGAGAAGCCTGGTTATTTTCATGATGCCTTCTGAGATTAATGTTCAGGAGCCTTTGAGAAAAGCTATCATCTGCTGATAATCTCCTTGATTAATTTAACACAGGTATTTCACTGGATGTGGAATCACAGCTTCAAAGCGTCACCTGAAAATAATGGTTTCAGCCACTGCTCCTCTGTCCAGTTTCTATTTCATATCCATTCACAGAGGAAATGTACAGTCATAGTCTTAATAACAGAATGCAATAAATTCTTCAGGTGGAGAGAATAGTAATAAATCAGAAAGATACCATAGAATGCCATGGCCTGTATATGAAATAATATAGAAAATATTATTGAAAATAACTAGCTTTAGATGCAAGATCACCTCTTGGCTGGTGAACAAGGACGTTTACTGCAGCATAAAGAAAAAACATAAAAGTTTCCTTGGTCATACTGATTAGTATCTGATATCGAATGCTGGTTCAACAAGAACAAGGGTGGCAAAATCTGGCCAACATGCATATATCTATTTGTGTTCACTGTGTCACCCATCATAACACTCTTCACGGTGCTATATGAAGAGTTGCATTTTGAATTCCAGAGAACATGACAACAGTCCATTACAAAAAAAGGAAATTTAGCCACCTCCTGCTACCCTAGACATCAATACTAAAGACAATATGGTGTTGGCTACTGTTGGGAAAGGAGGTTGTTGCTGGTTTTTGATCAGATTTTGTGGTGGGATAAAGAATGAGAAACTTTGAATTGCCAGATAGATATTATGCCTCATGTTTCATTTTACACATCACTTTTCGATGCTGCTTTTACAGGGGAAAAAAAGTTACGAACCCGAGATCACAGAAAATGAGAGCTAGGCTTTCTCCTGAGAGAGGCATTACACCAAGGTCACTTGTGGCTATTACACTCCCCAGACATCACTTTGCTACCATGATTAATTTACAGCGACACCAGGTCGCCAAATGAAGGTCACCAATTCTCAAATAATCATGGGGTAATGGAGTCATCCATTTGGCGTTCTGGAAGGGTGCACTTGGCTTGCTGCTGATCCTGTACGAAGAATGGTTTTAATCAGGCCACATCAGGCAGAAACCAAGTGCTGCGGACATGGGAAAACATTTGTTAGGTGGATGAATCTCTTTTTTTGAAAAATCCACGTTAAAAAAGAAATAATAGCTACTTCAGACAAAGTGCCTTCTTTTAAGAGAGATGCCCAACAGAACTTCCCCATCATATCTGTATTCCCAAAAGAACGTGAACATAATTTTATGTTTAAAGAATTAATGCCTGCTGCCAGAGGCACAGAGACAGATTTTTTTAGAGATATTTAGGATCATTTATCCTATTTTAGGATCATTTATCCTATTTATCCTATTTTAGGAATACTTAGGAACATTAACACCACACTTTCAAAGTTTAGCTCCTTCCCTATATATGCAGATAAAGTGTTAAAAACAGCTTATAACCTCTTCACGAATAGATATTCTTCAGAAATTAAGGAATTTTCCCAAGAACGGTGGAATTCAGGCTTTAGGACTTAAACCAAACCCAAGTTATTAGCCCTTGAATAAGTGACCGTTACTGAAGTGAGAACAGTAACCAGCAAGGCTTGCAAGGAGAATGAGTTGAATGGCCTTTACCTGGAGGTAGGCAAAGATAACCGTTTAGCGCCACTAGCAAAATTGTGAATAAACCACTTCTCAGTAAGTGCAAAAACTGCCTATTCGTAATTGATGTCTCCAGTTTATTTTTTTCAGCTTCTTCCTTCCAACAAACTGTCAGGCGAGCCATTTTCTCCCTCTCCTTCTTGTCTCCTCAAGCTTTTCTCCAAGACGGAGAAAAAAAAAAAAAAAAAAAAAAACAACACCACACAACCTGAAAATATCCTGTGGGGATTACCTCCTGAGCAAACAGAATCAGACGAGGTGATCTGGTTAGCCAAACAAGCCAATTTTCCACTGCACTTATCTTTCTGGACCAGATGTGAGTGCCTACCCCCAGCCCAGCCGGAGAGAGCCTGTGCTGTATTTTGTACTCTGTTGCCTACAATTCTGTGCACCTGGAAAAACTCCGGTACTGCCTAGGTGGGATGCTCCGGCCGTACTGTAAGCAGCTGCTGCGGCAGCAAAATATGGAGGATGCTGCCCTTTAAGGCAGATGTCTTTTAAAAACCAGAAGATTCCTCCTTTCGTTTGTTGTTGCTTTTTTCATCACCACAGTCTTTATATAAATGACCTGAAAGCTTCATCGGTCATTTTTAAACTTGAAAAGGAAGTAGATACCCTGGAACATTAACTGAATATTAAAAAAAAAAAAAAAAAAACAGTGGTTTTAAATAGGCTTTGTGGCGCTTGGCTATGATGTGCCAAAACACAACTTTGTTGTGTCTGCTGAGACAAGCAAGAACTGTGGAAAGGCTAAGAGGAACAGAAAGCATTAATATTTTAGAAAACAATGTAAATTACACTAAAATCCTGACACAGCTGAGCAAGGAACAAACAGCAGAAAGCTAACAGTATTGTTCAGCTTCTCTATACTCAGAGGGCTAAGAAAGCTAATTTTTTTTTTTTATTTTTTTTTTTTTACCGGGAGAATGCAAAGAACAGACACTGATTCAGGTTGGCACCACTTCTTCTTTTCATTTATAATGGGCATACAGTTCTTGTAACGGCCAGGCGTACAAAGAGATCATTAACGTGAGCAGAAGCAGCAGCAAAGCCTAAAATTCGCAGGGGTGTCTCCACTTACAGCACTGCAGCGAAAGCAGCTGTGTTCAACAACTTTGCCTAGCCAGCAACAAATCTTCTGTCAAAAAGTGGTCCCAAGACATGGCTTCCTATTCGGTGTGATTTAACCCTATCCCTCGCCCTCCTTCCCCATCAAAATGCTTTTGTCAGAACATGTGCCGGGCTGCCTCTCAGAGGCTGTCACTCACGAAACACCTTGGGCTGCGTGTTCCCGTATCTGTACCAGTCCTTTCAAAAAGGGAAAACAATTCAAGGATATTTACATTCAGTATGGGCTTTTCTGCCTTTCTTTTCTCCCCCTGAGGAAGCAGGTGAACTGGTACAGTAATGAGGGCAGAATCCAGCTTCACATTCAGACATGTAAATTCATGCATTTAAACATAGATGCCTGCGGGTGAGACAACAAGGAGTCATTTGGGTTGCCCAAGCAAGAGTAGTGTCATTTGAGACTCTCCGGTACATCTGAGATGAGTATGACACAGGACAATACCTCCCACCTGAGGAGGACCAGACCCTGGGCAAGAACTGCTAGAGCATTTTAAAAATCACCAATGTCAAGGTGCCTGAAGAGAGCCCCAATATCTGGTCAGTGAGGCAGTTTTCAACTGCCTAAACGCTCTTATCTGCTGATACGTGAGATGGTCTGAATGGTCAAGGCATCTTCATGGAGCTGGCAAATAAGGCACTGGACCTATGGGATATTCAAACCTTACTGGAGGGGCAGCAGGACGCCAAGCAGCATATCCCTTGGTGGCTGAAGTGGCACTCAGGATTCAAGTCAGCTGCCTAAAGAAAGACACCTAATATAATTTTAGATGCCCCGGATGTACAAGATCTCCACCTCAAGCCTGTAGATATGATGCAGGACCTATGGGAAAGCCACACCTTTCAGGGCTAGTAACAAGAGGAGGAGGAATAACAGAGAGCATTCAAATGGCACCAGATGTCTATGTTTGTGCAACTAAATCCCAGCAGATGAAATCTAACAAACTAGTCATCTGGCCAGAGGCACGTGGGACTCCAACAGCTGTCCCTGCTCCATTGACGAATAAACTGGCTATTTTTGACTGGATCTTGTGTTGACTAGATCTGGCGAGAGCGGGACTCTGCTCATAGGCAGATACTCGCATTTAGACATACAAGTTTTGGCATCTGTATAAACCTAAAGATGAATCCTCAGCCTCTCTCATTCTTTTGCTTTTATGCCCTAACGCCAAGAGGCTCAGTCGCCTGGTTGGGTTATTCACCTAAACTTTAGGCAATCATAGGGTAATGAATTTCTTGTGACCCACATCCAGTCCGGCTCCCTTACACATCTAGGTGAGGTGCACTGGACTGTTCTCCTGAGAAGTTAACCCCTCCAGGCCAGGAGTGCTTTGGGGATCACCAGATCCTGAGGCAGGTACTGGGGGGGGGGGGTGGGGGTGGTGACAGATCGACTGAGTCACTTCCTATGACTGAATGGGCTGGCCCGTTTGCAGTTAGGTGGTCTTCAGAAGGACACCAGATCTATGCTGATCACAGCACAGAACATGAACCTCAATAAAAAGCACACACCAGAGCACTCTCTAACTGCTTTAAATCTCCAAACTAACTCATATTCTCTCCACATGAAAAGCTTACTAAGAAGTCAGTACATTCTTCTTTTATTATTGACGATAAGACAAGCTGAAATCAAACATAAATCAGTCAAAGAACGCCTGTGAACCGCCGTTCAGAGCTAGCCATAGCTTCTCATGGATGGCTTGCAATAAAGAGCAGCTAACCCTTCATAAACAAGGGAAGCAATCCACCACTCAGCGATTCCAAATCACTTCTAGCTGCTAACATCTATGGCCATTGTCATGGACAAGGTACCAGGCAAGATGGACATCCTCTCTGAGCCGGCAGGGCAATTCTTACAGTCTTACTTTTTTTAATCAACTGCACCTTGAAATCGCTGATTTACTTCTAGGCTGAGCAATTTATCTACAGCAGCCATTTCATTTGTAGAGACGTGTGACAGATGGAGGTGCTGTTCCTTTGCAGCCCAGAGCTTCCCTGCGTGCCAAGGTCTCCGTCCTGCTGCCTCCAGGCAGCTCTGCAGAATTATTTCCAACAGCTATCTTTGGTGATTCATAACGCTGCGGTCTGCGGTCCTCCGTACTAGGCGGGGTGGCTCTGAATTCTTACCGTAGTTAAGCCTGTACCACAGGAGTCTGGATGGGATCCCTACAGGATTGTTGTTTCTTGTTATGGCACTAGTGAAACAACAGGAGCCGCAGTTTGAGGCTGGGTATTTTGTGACAGTCATGTTTTGTTCTTATATGTTCACACTCCCCCAGGATTATTCTCATGTAAGCTTTCAAAGGCCACTGATGACAAATGAGTCTCTTCTTGCAAAGCGAGTACCTATTAGGATGAGACTAAACCCTTCCCTGGTGCAGCAAAGCAGTCATCATTTTGTGAACCTCCACAAGCAGTGCAAAACTTATTTTCCCTTAACCATAACTTCAGCAGAGAAAATCCTCTCTTCTCCCTTGCTTTTGAAGCAATTTTCACATTTATTTTGAAGGGATATATTTATTTCCCAGACCAATATGACCGTAACGCTGGCGCCAGCGCCAAATTTGAATATTGGTAGAGAATTGGGCTGTCACAAAGGAGAGTGAAGTGAAATACTCTTAAGCTGTATTTGGCACCAGGCATCACGAAAGTTTGCCGTTAGTAAGCTGGACGGTGCTGTCATTACTGGGTGAGCACTTACCCACGCGAGGAGTCCCACAAGCACCAGTAGGATAGCCTGGTACGCAAACTAATTGCAAAATAGATCATGCCGTGAATAAAGAACAGGAACGAAGGGTAGGTCTGCCCCAAATCCGTTGCAGCCTAAATGTGACACAAAGATAGTAGGTACATAAAGACAGATGAGGGAGAACGGGGAAGCGGTGATATGCTATTTTCTCAGGATACCATGCCAGCGCAGAGAAATAACGTCAGCCCTTTATCAGCCTAGCAGCTGTAAAATGCACAGATAATTTTTAACAGAGATTCAAAGCAGGAAAAAAGATAGCTTTGCAGATGCCTATCAGGAGAGTTTCATGAGGGCAAAGAGCAGGAGGGGACAAAGCGTGCATATTTAACAAAAGGTGATGAAGACTTGTACCGTGGGGTGATTGGAGGCACGGGCTGATTTTTGCAGGGGAGAGATACCTGCAAAAGCACGCTTGCTGCCTGTGAGCCGCCTAAGACTGCGTTTGCCAAGGTCAGAGAAGGAAATGCTGCAGTAATCAAGAAGTGATAAGCTAAGAGCCTGAATAAAAAATTCAGATGTGCGGATGGATAGGAAATGCCATACTTTGAACATGTTATGCGCAAAGCCAGTGGAAGATCTAAGTTGAGCCTGTTTGAAAGGAATCAAAGAGAATACCGGAGTCTGGTAAACTCACAATGCCGTTTATGGGCCTAGATGTCAGATAGGCTGGAGATGTTGTTCACGGTGGTCAAAAAAGGGATGCAAGGAAGAACTGGAGAAGAAAATTAATGAAGTGCTTCCTTTAAACAAGGAGAGCCATAATGCCCCAAGATAGCCACCTAAACTGTCTCAGAACAACAAATGTGCTATAAATAACAGAGGAGTTCATAACTTTTAAGGAAAAAGAAATAAAAACAGAAGAAGGCACTGTTAGATGCTTAATTTAGAGTGCAACCATTCAGTTGAGGATCTGACCATGCAGTGACTTACTGCTGACTGGTGAACCTCTTCACGTGCTGAGGAGTGTGTGGAGAGGGAGGAGGTTGCAGACCTTAAATCCTTTCTGCTCTCCATGCAGCTGAGCTACTAACAAAAAAGCCTTTATAGTCTGTAAAATTAAAAACCTTATTTTTAAAATCAGTTCACTGGTGCTGTTTAAGAACTGTGTAGTTGTTATCACTGTCAAATTACTTAACATGGCATTTACTGTCCAGTCTTTTATTTCTGAAATTCAGTGCATTTTAAACTAATCATTTATCCTGCTGTATAGATACTTGCCTGAGATAATGAACGATGGCTTGACCAACCAGATCAACAATCCAGAAGTAGACGTGGACATCACAAGGCCAGACACTTTCATTCGACAGCAAATCATGGCCTTACGTGTCATGACTAACAAGCTGAAGAATGCATATAACGGAAATGATGTCAACTTCCAGGATACAAGTAAGAAACCACTAACTGTCATTAAATAAGTATATTCTTGGAACACGTTTGTAAATTGGTTCCGTTGGAACGGCTCTCCTTGGGGTTTGTGCTCTGTGCTGCTGACAACATAAACAACAGTCTTTTTCTGTCCCATGAAATTCCTGTTATATATTTGTGTCTTTTGCTTCTCTTGCTTATCTTCATGTCATATGCATCAGGACACTGAGGGCTTTCCTTAATGCCAGCAGCCAGCACCTTTTTCAGAGAGGCATTTAAGCACCTAATTAAATCCATTGGAATGGCTTTCATTTGGATGCTGTACTGAATAAAAGTTAGCACCACCAACACCTTCCCATTCCCAAGGTGTTCATCCCCACCAGGGTGCCGGGTGGAACGGGAACAGAGAAAAGGGACGAGTGCTGTAACCCCTGGCTCTCATGTTGTTTCCTTCGCTCCCTTGTGCCAGGTGACGAAACCAGCGGCTCCGGCAGCGGAAGTGGCTGTACAGATGACATCTGTCCCACCGAGTTTGACTTCGTCACCACGGAAGCGCCACCGGTCGACTCTGACAGGAGGGAGGTGGAGGCTTCAGCCACGCAGCCTGGCCGGTCACTGCAGACGTTGCTCGTCGTCTTCATCAGTCTCGTACTGCAGAGACAGTGGAGATAATCCTGGATCTGGTCGGAGAAACTGTGTTTTAGCTACAGAAACAGCCAACTTGCTTCTTTTCTTATACTCTTGGACAATGGACCATGCCACAAACACTTGCAGTTTTCTATGAGAAGAGAGCAGTACTGCAACCTGCTTCCCTTTTTTGTTTTCCCAAAGAGTACCAGGTGCCAGACTGAACTGCTTTCTTTTTTCAGATATCTCTGAAGACGATATCCACTCTTGAGAGAATTCTTTCTCAAACCTTTATTACAGGAGACTTTCTGAGCTTCATTTCCTTTTATGCTGCAAAAGTAAAAGGATCTTACAGTGTGTGTTTTCCCTAACGAGAAAAAAAGAAAGGGGGGAGAAACGAAGAAAACAGTTTTCTTTCTGAATCAGGCCCGACTCGAGGCTGCTGCATTTCAACAGAATATCAACAAAACAAAAAAAAACACAAGAAAGGAACAACAAAAAAAAAACCTGCAACCGTTCTTCACTGACAGCCAGGTTTCCTTTAGGATGATTCAGGTCGTCAGAATGATCATTGCTATAGGGAGGAAGTCTGGATTTTTTTTTTTCCAACACAAAAGTATGTCTCAACGGTGAATGTCACGCACTCCATCTGCCAACCACATCAGATTGGTATGAACGTAGAGAAGCTGAAAAATAAGTTTATCTTTTAGTATGATAGTAACTCCACTAGCTTCAGAATATCATGTTACAATTGTTTAGGATTTAAATCTTAACGCCCAGTAAAAAATTGAGTAGTAGCACGATTTCACCTAGCTTCTTTTAGTATTTATCCATGTTTTACAATTGGCACAGATTTCCACTTAGCTCACCATCAGCCGTGGTGGTAGTGCTAAACAACGCTCCTGACAAATCTCCCCTCAAGGGTTCGGACAGAAAATAATCTCTTGTGATATAATCTCTTTCCTTTTGTCACTGTTCTGACATCTATTAGGACTTTCTGCTACTATGTTCATTATCCTACCAAGGCGGCAATTCTCTAACGGACTAACAGCGACCGGATCAATAGTATGTTTCACATATAACTACATCTTTCATATCAGTTAATTTCAGTATCACAAGGATTTCTTCTACAAAATTGCATAACAAACAAATATATAGTACTGACATGGAGATTTCTTTCACTTTTTTAGTCTTAGTATGATCATCTATTTTTATATATATAAATATATATAAATCACAGATTTTAACTTCTTAATTACAAGCTCAGGGTTGACACTTCTTTGTAAGAAAAAAAATGTTTGGTCAACCAGCTCTTCTTTTTTTGTGCTGCTCTGAAAAGTAACCCTTTAATGACTGGTGAGCACGAAAATCAAAGAAGAGAATTTTTTACATGTCCAGTTGTCCATTTCTTAACAGGTTCGCAGGGTGGGGGAGAAAACCTCTCTCATACGTGTGTATTTGTGGGGGGCATGTGAGTTTGTGTGACAGGCCTAGAGAAGGACACGGATGTTATTTGTGATGGCAGTTGTACTCTCAGATTCTTCAAGGATACATTGCTTTAATAATCATTGCCTAAATGACCATGGTCCTGGATAGACTTTCCCTAATTTGCATCTGGTCGTAAGACCCGAGGTGGAAGCTGTTTAAATCCTGGACAAAAGAGTGTCAACAATTAGACATCAAAACCTTCCCTCTTCCATCAGCCACAGACAAAGGGCTTCTGGGACAATTCTGCGTGGTGTTGAAATGATTGACCAGAAAATTATTTCCTGATTCTTTACGGTGACTCTGGAAATGGTACAGACAAATTGTGGAAGCACTGTAAAGCCAGCCAACTACATTACAATTTAACAGCAGAGCAGGTAGATCATACCCATTGCAATCCCTTTTTCTTGTCAAATTATAATTAGGTATCGATTTAGGCATGAAATTAAAGTAGAAAACACACAGCACGTTAGGATAAAGTATACTTAGGCACTTTTACCAAAAAGTACTTTCAAACTATCTATATAGTATGTCTAATAACAAAAGGCGTAGGTTTTGAGCCACTTGTATTCCATTCTTTTTTTTCCCATTTTTTTTGCGTACTTCGAAGGATAATGATCTATTCTGCTGGGCCCAGCCCAGTGTGCAGGAGTCGCTGGTCAGGTTTGCAGATCACGCGTCTTACACCAGCCGTGGCAGTGCTTCCTGCTGCTCTGATGGTTCACTCTAGAGAGGATCTCGCGATGTGGCATTTAATGCCTTCAGGAAATTAAACAGCACAGTTCGAGTCAATTCTCACAGGCTTTTTCGTTGGCCTCGGTACAGCAGCTACCAAGCAGAGGGCTTTTTATTTGAATTTTTTTCCCTGAATTTGCATATGCAAGAGCCCTTTAAAACCCTCCCCGGCCCACCTCTTTCTGCTGATATACACACCCTTTTTATGCTCCTCCTCCTCAGCAACCTTGTTTCAGAACAAGTTGAGTATCATTTTGATTTATCTCGTTATGCATTTATTCAGTGGTAACTGATACTATTTCCACCTAATTATTCTGGGTCTGAAAGCTTATTGGCAGTTAACAAAGTCCAAGCCCTCTGAGGCAGGTCCCCTCTTGTACCTGCTCCACAGTTCCAGTAAAGGAGCTGAGGGGCTCCTAGGGTCTTTGTGTTAGCCTCGGCCCACATTTAGATGATCTGATGACTGTTTTCAGCTGGTGCAGCCAAGCTGGGTGTCTGGGGTACTCTCAGCTATTCGTAGACCTCCGTGGACTCGTAGGCAAGGAGTAAGAGGGATGGCTAAGAACTAGGGGGTTTGCTGAAGGCTGTTCTCACTCGGGGAGCTTGCAGGAGGGACCCTGCTCTACTTGGACTGGGTCTTGCAAAATGATGGCGAAACAACGAACCAGACTAATCTTTGCCAAAGTATGATTGTCTTGCACGAGTTCTGCCAGAAATTTATGTCTTCCTTATTATTTCTCCCCTTATTTTCCTACTGTGCATGGTGATACCTTGTCAGGAGATGGAGATGCCTTTGCATGAGGTATTAGGCATACATTTCTTTAATAGTCCCTAAAGGTTGAATAGTCTCTTTATACACTGCATTTTTCTGAGATTAAGGGAGCTATTAAATCTACAGAGCAAATGAAATTGGGAATGAAGGAAAGGAAAGAAAGAGCATTTGTGTGCATAAATGCGAGAATCTACATAATTTACAATGCTTCTATTTGCACATCCTTTATGTCCAATAACTCTTCTTCTAAGGCAATTTTTTGGTGTGCCGCAATTTAAATATTTCTCTTTTGTTAGCAGCTGGTAAGGTAAGAAATTATAAAGAAGACAATTACCTGCTCAAGAAAGAGGACCTAAGTCCTAAGGAAAAAAATTCTTTGATTGTGTAAACCCTTTATGCTCAGCAATCCAGAAGTTCTTGCCATTTCATGTCCTTTTACAATGGAGGCTCTTAAAAAATTAGGTGCAATGAATAATATAACCAGTGCTGTAGACCCTTGTGAGGTTTTCCATTTTAATATTAATTAAATTCATTTTACTCTGTCCCCAAATTTTTAGCGTTCACTGTACTGCAGATTTTTCTAGTGATGACTCAGTGCATGCTACTGTAACTGCAGCGCAGATTACCTGAACCCTGGCTAAGTTTGGGCATTTAAAAAAAAAAAAGACAATCAGAAATAATTGAGAAGGGACGGTAGAGATTTCCTGCTGAAGAGGAAGAGCAGAGGAACATGTGCCTTGGGGTTCTGGTAAGGGCTGATCTATCCCAATTCCCTAAGGGGCATCGCAGAGCTCTGTCCACGGAAAGCTCCCAAAATGTGGGTCTCACTCATACAAATCACCCCAGTCCTGCATGATTTTTAGGAAGGACGACTGCGGCGGTGCATTCCCACAGCTGTGTGAACCAGTTTGAGCTGCTGCCTTGCAAAATGGCTGTGCGCTAGGGCCGTTCCTGGGAGGTGGACTGTCCGTGCAGTGTCTCGGCAGGCAGCAGTTGCCGTCAGTTTACTAACCAACCCTGAATCGTTATCAAATGTAACCGTACTTATTCAGCGAGACTTTTTTATTACTTCAATATGAAAAATAAATTACAGCACTGATGCAAGTTGTGGTTTTTGTTTTTAATTTCCTTCCAAAGATAATCCATTGAAATTGAATACAGAAAGGTATAGAATGATTCTACCAGGAAAATCAGGTTTCTGCAGATTTCATTATGGAAACAAATGGCTGGACAGACTTCAGTATTAAGAAGAAATCACCATTTCAAAGGCCACAAAGCTATATTTACTATATTTATTATAGTAAATATATTTACTGACTTTACCAATAAACCCGCTGGGTGGGAATGAATAGAGTTAACAGCAGTGGAACTTCACATAGAATTGCAAAAACCCTAATTTCAAAGGGAAATTCAACAGTCAAAGGCTAAGACTTATCTGTGAGGCTGAGAACATGTTGTCAAAACACAATAGACACAGCAATGCGTACTTCCAAGAAAATTAGGGCAGGTGATGACTGGACAGGGCAATGTTCCCATTATAGCTACTCACATGGACTGTGAGGATCACATTAATGTGTGCAATTATGACTCTCTTTTGATAAAACAATGATAAAGATCAGAGTACCATGGTAATAGGGTACATGAAAGATAAACAATCTGATAGTAACCATTTTCTCATCTGTTAAACAGCATAGGAGACATGATGGAGAACCAAGAACGTTGAAACTGATTTTAAAAGTACACTTCTATCACCTAGCAAGAGAGGCAGTCTCAAATTCATTCAGTCAGAACATTTTCCAGCAGCCTATTCTAATTAAGTCCTTTTTGCTAGAAGCTGTTCATATTGGATTTCTTTCTGACTCTCAATAAAACAGCAATGTTCTCCATAAAAGAGGTGACATTAGCATCCTCGCCTGTAAGTTTCCAAACTTTACTCTAAAGCAGTCGCAGTCTTTCTGCCTGGCTTCCCCACAGCCAAGGTCTCTGGACTATCCCAAAGTTGAAGAAAGTCGCATAGGTTTGTCCATAGTTTAAAAACTACACAGTTAAATCAAACCATTTCAAGAAAGCAGGTCAGTATTTCAATCAGCTCTCATTTCACCTTTATTTTTAATTATGTAGCATTGATACTTAACAACGTAACATGCATGAAAGGCTTTTGTCTCATGATGCACTGGAAAAAAAAATTTCTTCTTGCTTTTCTTCCTTTTTTCTGGCACCAGGAAACCTGTGAGGCTTAATAATTTAAGGACTAGGTAGCATCCAGTGGTGTAGTTTGCTTATTTAACTAATAACAGCTGTATAACCAAAAAAGAAGCTGTCTTTTTTCTTGAGAGGGATTAGGGAAAGAGGTACAGAATGGCAACTATTTATCTCACATATAATGGCATACCACCTGTCAGTATCTCTGAAGATATTTTAAAGCCAAACTTCCAGGGAAGACAAATCTACTTCCTCTAAAATAGAAATCAGTATGATTTTCTTCCTTGAAAAAAAGATACAAGGTGTGTGGCTTTCAGTGCCAGTTGTTGAGGAAGTTGGAAAGAAATTTACCTTCTGCAAAATAAGAGGCTAGCCGTTTAGACAGTTTTGCTGCTCTCGATTCCTGGGGCTGTTTTTTGTACCTCTCCAGGGCTCTGCCGAGCTCCCACGCAGATCACCTGAAACAAGGAGCATCCTGAACATGCAAGTTGTCCCTGCCGATGGTGGAGTTTGCTCTTCCAAGATGAGAGACAACTGAGGAATGAGGTGAGGGGAGCAGCCACTTCAGAGTGACTCTCGGCAGATATGTGAGCATGGGGGATTAACAGCAAACACACGTGGGGGACAGCCGCTGCTCTCACTGCTGCCCAGCTCTTCCTTTCAACCTACTGTCTGTGCATTTGCTGCATAATCCAATTATAACCACCCACTCGTGTACACAACAAAGACACAGACATTGTGTGTCAGTGGTGTTTCTGTGGTCCGCTGCAAGGTTTTTCTCTCACTTCTCAGATTCCAGGTACTCTGGCCAATTCTGTATCTTTCAGTGTGTGAGGAAGAACTCACTACCTAAAACAGACTTCTCTGTGTCAATAGTCCTTTTTCCTAAAAAATATACATTATTTAGGCATGAAAGTCCTCCACATCTCTCACAGAAATGACTTGATTCCACTATATATCTAGTGAGTTTTCTTCTCCAGCCTGAAGGGGTCACTCATGGGGACTTCGGAGAATGCCCAAACTCTAGTCATTCAGCCAAGGTTTCACAGAGGTCTCCCACATCCCACTAAATACCCCAAACACCAGGTTACAGGTGGGCTGTGCTCTTTCTCCACCGCTCCTTCTCACCCCAAAGTTTCATCCTGGGCCTGAAAAATCTTCCAAAATCAAAGTTTTGTCAAAGCTAGTGCATTCGGGGGGGGGGAATCATTTTTGGCAAATCCGTGTTTCCTGATCATACACTTTTCTAACTAAAGCTTTCTGTGTGGCTCTCCTCCTCCTGCACGCTACACATCCCATCTGTCTTTGAGTCTCCAGTGTCCCTCTGACCATTTTCTTCTCCAGGCTGAACTGCCTTTCCAGTCATTTTTAGCTCACCCGGTTTTCTGTCTCCCTTTCTCTGCGCATTTGATAGCACTCAATCCTTCTCTTTTCAGAGGATGTAGCAACAAAGAGATTTGGTCCACTTATTTTTTGTTTTTCTCCAGGTCTTATCAGACCCCACCTTCAGTTTTTATTCTCTATTCTAAACATGTTCTGATGGGTGTATGTTCTTGGTCACCTGAAAAAAAAATCCTGATGACTCTTTCTTTTAATCTAGGGCATTAATAGACCTCATTCTCATTATTGACTCATTCATTCAGTTGCAGAAAAATTCTGTTTCTTCCTTGTAAGTATAGTATACAGTTTGTGCTTTGTTATCATCTGCTGTGCTGATGAGCCAGCGAGGCCAATGGCAAAGAATTTGTGGATTTTCTATAGCAAGATTAACTGGACAGGTAACATCAGGAAACATTTCACACCAGTTCTATAATACACCATTTTAAGGTTTGGTGTTGGATTTTTTTTTTCCTTTTATTTTATTTTAACATTCTGGGCTTCGTTAGATTTACCTCCACATCGGCTATGTGTATATTACATTATATGCGTATAACATGATTACAGATGCACTCATTCAGTCTTTAGACAACACAGATTTATTTTGAGTAGTCCTTCAATCTTAATCTGCTTCTAAGAGCTATGGAGTGATGATCATCCTTAAAAATCTGCCCCAAGAGAAGTCAGAGGAGTTCAGATTTCAGCTTTATGCTATTAGTTGTGTTTGAGGCTGGAAGAATATTTTGTAAATAATTTGTGAATATGTGAGTGTACTCAAGGGGGGAGAAGGGAACACTCACATCTCCAAAATATTCTGAAGCTTCTTTTCAGCTTTTACCTAATCCAAACACAAATTTACAATTTGCGTTCAAGGACGTCAAACTACATAAATTGATGGACATTTATATACCGACTCCTCCTAGGTTACTTTGTTTCGTTGGTAAGCAACAACATTTAATTTCCAATAGCAATTTTATTACATTTAGCAAATTCAAAGAAAATGTGTTGTTTAAGTAGATCAGATGTCTTGATTTGGGTATCAATTGACATTTATACTTGCTTGTTAAACTTTTATGACTCCAGGCGTATGAACATTGCTTGAAAGCATGCAAATTGTTAGCTCTGGTTTTGATGCTGTAATTCTAGATTAGTATTTAACATAGCTAAATGTGAATTGATAGGGGCAATGTTTGAATGCAAGGCAAGTTTAGAATAAAATTGGTTTTAGACAGAGATAGGGTTGGGTTGAAAAAATCTCATTAAACCTGCCAGATCTGATTTTAATATTTCAGCCTAATCTGACACACAAAAAAAAAAAAAAACCCCTAGAGATCCTGTCCATAGATCATACTTGAAACTAAATGGTACAGCTTCATTTTGGGGAGAGTTCCCATCAAAATGAAAGTTAAAGAAAAATCCCAAATTCTCTGATCTCCAAATGCTACTTACAAAGACACAGTATTTAGTAGCATATAGCAGTGTGTGCGTATATATACGGCAGTGTAGCAAGGCAGAGTTTGAACTTTTAAGGAAAAGATTCTTTACGGCTTTGTAACTTCAGAGAAGTAATGTACCAAGGACAAATAGAAAAATGTATACAAACATTTTGATACGTTTGTGAAATAGGTTTCACAGAGCCCAATATTTTTTGTGTAAAATGCCTTAAATCACTTTCTGTAGGGCTAATGCAATTGAATTTGTTGCTGTATATAGCCTTTTATAATAATTACTTTGGATGCAACACTAGATTTTTCTTTCCACTACAATAATATACAGCCTTATGATTGCTAACTACAGTAGACAGACTATGAAAGCTCTGCTTTATTAGCTGTAAATGCACTTTTGGTCCACTTGTAGACTTAGAGCTTGGACGCAAGACGAGGTGACAGTGCCAAGAGCACTGAGGCCTTCTTGATGGGCAATCCCTACGTTCTCTCAGGCTTGAAATCCTTTCCCACCAACTTTTTTTGCCTCTCACCCCATCTGTCTTCATGAAAACCAGCTGTGTCTTAGGGCCTTGGGTCATCCCACCAAGCACTAGACGCTTCAGGGAGCACGTTGCTCAGCAGGGTTGTCTTTCTAGGTCTCTGCAGTTAGTCAAAAGAGACAGGCACCTCCATATGTGAGAAGGGGCTTACCCCTCTTCTCTGCACAGGCAGCCTGGGATGACAAGGCTTGTCATTTACGCACCTCGCTTAAGTGCCTGGAGGTAGATGCCACTGGTAAGACTTGGGGGATCCAGGCTTTGCCCAGACTCTCTCCTGTCCTTCTCCTTATCGGCACAGCGATGCCTCTTCTTCATGCCAGTGCTGGACTGAGGAGCCTGGAGAGGGATCCCACCTGGGGAAGCCATGGTATAAGGGCTTCGTTTCTGGGCCAAAACCAACCCTGATGTAACCAGACATACAACCAACGTGCATTCATTGTTCTGAATGCTGCCTAATGCTGTTATGTTTATGTCCTTCCTCATACAACATTTGAACCTGTCAACTCCCCTAGCTACAAACATGCAGCGTGACTGCCTTCAATGCACATATGCACAAAGGATGGAGCTCAAAGAGGTCTCTCCTGAAATCCCAGATGCCTTTGCAAGGCTGGTGAAAGCAGCGCAAAGGGCTCAAGCCCGCTCAGAGAGGTAGTGAGGAGCAAGGTGCACATCGCCAAAGGGCAGAAAGCAGATTAATACAGTGCCTCAAGAGTGAGAACTCCGGTAAAGATCCCCTTCATGTTTAATCATTAATGCACTTGGTTGATTGTCAGTCTCAGCACCTACCACATCAATGCAAGGAAAATACACGTTTTCTAAGAGCTCAGTAGAGAAAGCCGGGTTAATATACACAGGCTAAAGCTGACAAACCGCTAACACACCTCTTGCAAAACAGCCGGTTGTTGTGACAGAAATCAACTTTTTAAAAGCTGAAAACAATCAAGTGCAGCTTCTTCTGTATCCCCTGCCATCTCTTGGGAGTCCATAATGAGGAAATCCTTTTTTTCTCTCCCCAGATAACTTTTGCGGGGTTGGTACTCAAAACGTGGCAGAAACCAAAAGTCCTAGTTGTGAAGCACCCATTCAGTGCCCGATTTTCTAGGTCTCCTGCTCTTCTGCTTTGTTTTCCTTTTCACATTTCTGAGAATGGCACACTTAGATAGCGTATGTGAGCGTGCATCTCTCTCCTCGATACACATTTATTTAGACACATACACACATATATGTATCTATAAATACAGCCACAAGCCAGAAAATTTCAAGTGCATGTGCTATAAAAGAGTATTGGAAGGACTCCATTTACCACAATACTTGACACAGACCTTGAAAAGGAGAGTCCCAGACGTGGACTTCTGCTTTGGAGATGATTGTAGCTTGTGTCTCTACGAGTGTTGCTGCAATTTTCTGAAATGACTGTGGAAAAGAGTGAGTCTGCAGATATTATTTGGCAACATTTGCTGGCATTAGTAAGGAAAATGTCAAAGATGACAACTATCCAGATAAAAACAGCAACGTAGCTGGTATCTCGTTCACAGTATTTTGGGGCTTTACTGATAGGAATTTCATTATTTCTTGGTTTTTATTTGAACACAAAAAAAAACTTGCAAGAGCTCACTGAGCTTTTCAGAACCCCTACCTCCTTCCTTTCAGGCGACACTAATCTTTAAATGATGATTTTTCTATATTTATGAAAATGTGTTCTTCAAAAATGAATTGGGTAAAATACTGATGATCAAAACTGGGATCCTATTCGGTGTTTCTGTTAAAAATTAAATTCATAATCGGCAGAAAGTGGCTCTTACTTCCAATGGTATCATCTGACACCCCTCCCCCCTTAACTGAATTACGGATTTATAACCATACCGCCACTGTCCATCACCCAAGAATGACATGACACAACAATCCCCATTGGGTTACCCCCACAGCCACTGGGTCTTTTTCATCACATCTTTCCTTTCCACACACTTTACTCCACAAAGTTTTGATTAGTAGAAATGCATTCAGATTTCCCTGTGGATAAAAAGAAGGGAAGTGTTTGACATTTCCAAGGCAATCATCTCAGACGGTACTGTTTGGCCCATTGCTTTTTCCATTTCCCCTTGAGTCTTTACCAAGTCCAATGCACAACAGTTAATGTGGTTTTCACAAAGCAGTGATCAGTAATGTAAATACCATTTCTTCCCTCAAGACTTGTAACAAATTCTGTGTTTCTTAAGCTTGTTTCTTTCACAATTTGTCATGTCAAGGGTGTTAAAGATGATATTTGGAAATCACAGAACAGCTAAACCATAAACTGCTGTGTTCCTGTCCATTAGTAAGAAAAGTTTGACTGCAGGGATATTTTGTTGGAAGGGTTGCATTAACAGTCATTTACATATATATATATATATATATTCGTAGTGCTGCGCCTGCTTCTTTCACATACCTTAAAATTCCTGCCAGATAATGAATGACCTCCTATTAAACTCTTTTTTCGTAACGCATCTTCCTGAAATATAGGCATTAGAAGACCTTGCTGCTCAGCCAAGGCAATTTTGCCTGGTGCAATATTACGTTACTAGACAAAGGCATTTGAAGAAGGCTATACATTTTATTTTCTAAATCAATACTTTCTTTTGCTGCCTACTGAAAAATCCTTTTTTAGTGCTTACAACACACTTGAGAGTTAAGATAGGATTGTAATATTCAGTAACAGACTGAGACAATAACTAGCGTTCTTAAAGATTAATTTTATTTGCCCTGCCTTTTGCCTGCAAACGTTATCCACATAATGCTTTTCAGACAGATTGTACCTTGTTAGTTTCCCTGCTTCATAGTATACATATATTAATGAATACGTATTTTCATTGATGACAGTGTAAGGCAAGTTATTTCTCTCATAGTGTTATTCTACTGTTTATTCATGTGCATATTTTAAATTTGCCATGGCTTGTTGGAAAGTCTAATTGATTGTCACTGATTACTAGCCAAAGTTTTGCTTTTGTTAAGACACCATTACATAAAATTCTGATCATTACATGAAGGTTTAATTCTGATTATTAGATCTTAAGGATATTCTTTTCAAAATTGCAGCAAACTATTTATCGGTGAATCTCCACAAAAACACTGTGTTAAAAATGTTAGATAATACAATTTTGCCAGTTGTCTTTATAAAGAGAAATAAAGAGACTTTTCTCAGTTAAACAAGAAGATATATTGACCTTTATATTAATCTTGCCATGATTGGACTGGTAAAGCTTTAGAATATAGAATCCTCAATTAACTAATTCTGTGTGCAGAAAGAGCAATATCTCAGCTAACAAATATCAGAACACTTGTCAGGAAAGTCTTACTGATGCAACACACAGAGTCATATGCAGACCATCTACTATAGGTATCCAGTTGCAGCAGCTACTGTGGCATGCAATGTCAAGAAAGACAACGAGGGAGTCAAACTATCTGGCACCCAACGCCACAAGATCTTGACTGTCTACACTATCAACAGACAGAAATAGGGAAACATATTATTCTCTCCGCCTGCTGTAGATGCATATATTATATGTTGCTCCTACTTCTCTCCGTTGACAGTAGAGAGGGTCCTTAGTCTGGCATTACAGTATAATAAGCCATGTGAATGATTCATGACCATCTTCAGCTTAGAAACCATTATAGACATGCACAGTGCCATAGTAGGTGGCTCGCATACAGCCCGTTAATCCAAGTATTAAAGACAGGTGATCAGAAACAGTCATTTATGGTGAGGTAACCACTCCCAAGGTGTATGGATCAGGACTCCCCAATGTAACTTCTTTCAATCCAAAGTTGAAAAGTGTTAGAGCAGTCTGGACAATGTAATTTACGCTGTGCGAGGACTATGCAATGGAGGATCAGAAACGCCTTCCCCAGCCTCTCTGGTCTTCCTTCCACTGAAGCTAGTGAGAGTTTGCCATCGGCTCCAGTACCAGGAGAAGCATATCTAACAAGTTTGATACTAACCATTCAAATTTGCGTTTGTATCCTCGGTGTCTCTCTCTCAAACAACACTGACGACACTTACTTTACTAGTTCATAATTACAACAGTAATAAAGTGTGGGGCGATCTTTTACACTGTTGCTTAATATTCAGTACTGTATGTATATATATATACTTGACACCTCAGTGAAGACTTTGACATGCCTTATTCATTCTAGTTATTTTTATGGTATTGGTTTTGTTAGATTGCTTTACCATATAAAGAATAAAATTATAACTGCTCTGACTTAAAATTGTCCAATGCATTTTTATCCAAGATGTGTTAAAAAAATCTAAACCATGTTCATCAGTTCTTCTCATTCTCATCACCCTTCGCTCACACCATGAAGGCAATGTATATTGGTGGTTTGAAAACAGGGATTTGATATTCTCTGATGGACTACAATAAATATCTGAAGTAAGTACCTGCCTCGTGTCTTGTGGTTTCTTGGCTGTAAAATGAAAAGTGCTCTCTGCAGGCCAGCAATGTTAATCCCATGATTGTCAGCTACTGCAGAATCATGAGGTAAAATGAATCTTTAAAATAATTTATGAGGAGTTCATTCTACGGCATTCTTTTCCCAGCTATATTTATGTCAGGCACATTCCCCTAAAATCTGTCAGTGAAGCAAAGAACATTGTGGAAGTGTCAAAAGTCATGACATCTAAGGATGAAATTTCAGGCAGAAGTTATTTATTTATTCTCTTGCGAAAGATGAGAGCTTTCTCTGACTATATGTAAGACATTTTTTTTAAATTATACTCAATTGTTATTTTGACTTACTCGTTAGTTCTAAGTCAATCCGATTGGGAGCTAATTTAGAGTTAGCATTTTATTGCAATTGTAGAACGCCAAATTTTTTTACATAATACTGCCCATGATACAGGAGTCTTAACATGAAAATCAATCTTCTTTAAGAAATGTGGGATCTGGCAAATTAGAGGGATCTGTTTCTCCATCTTAATTTGACTTATTCTAATTCCTGCAGTGAAGTCTAAGATTTCATACTATGTTTTTAAACTGTCAATACAGCCTCCTTAAAATTCTTCTGTTGACTTGGTTCTAAGGTTAAGAGTTTTGTTCAGATGCCTACATATTGCTGTCTGGTGTCACTTGAAACATCTTAGGCTAACCAAGACATCTGCCCAGAGCCAGCAGACGTGACACAGGACCTGAAGAGGCCCTGCAGCCTTCCATATTGGCAGCTGGACATCCAGGTGGGATGGTCTCGAGAACCTCAAATGAAACTAAAGGCCTAAGTATAGGCAACAGACTCAATTTCCTAAATTTGGGTGAGCTGAATCCCACCCTAACCTGGTGCAAACCTAGATTTGGGCAAACTGAATCTCACTGTGAGGCAGGGTTTTGTTGTCTAAATAGAGGCATCATTGCCATTCTGGGTACTGCAGGGTTCGGTTCAGCTGTCCACTGGATCTCTTGGGTATCCTGTGTCCACATCTTCTAGTCCCACTCACTATGCCTTGGATTTTCTAGGATATCTCAAATGGCACTGCACACTTTTGTGGGGGTTGTTGAGTCATGGCTTGTGTTACAGAATCACAGAATCACAGAATGTTCGGGGTTGGAAGGGACCTCTGGAGATCATCCAGTCCAACCCCCCTGCCAGAGCAGGGTCACCTAGAGCAGGTTACACAGGAACACGTCCAGGTGGGTTTTGAATGTCTCCAGAGATGGAGACTCCACCACCTCTCTGGGCAGCCTGTTCCAGTGCTCTGCCACCCTCAGGGTAAAGAAGTTCCTCCTCATGTTTAGGTGGAACTTCCTATGCTCGAGTTTGTGCCTGTTACCTCTTGTCCTGTCACGGGGCACCACTGAAAAGAGCCTGGCCCCATCCTCCTGACACCCACCCTTTAAGTATTTATAAGTGTTGATAAGGTCCCCCCTGAGTCTTCTTTTTTTCCAGACTAAAAAGACCCAAGTCCCTCAGCCTTTCTTCATAAGAGAGGTGTTCCAGTCCCCTAATCATCTTGGTAGCCCTTTGCTGCACCCTCTCCAGCAGTTCCCTGTCCTATTGCATCTGAGATATCCGTGTGCAGCTGGCAAACACGCAGAGCAGCAAGCAGCCCATGCCTTTCTGGGGCAGGGGCTGGAGCCAACGCGTGGCACTGCAGAGCATCTCCAATGGCACTGTGTTACCCACCTCTGGGCACCCATGCTAGGTCTCTAAGACAGTTGAAGTCTGCTGCCTTCTGGGAGCGTCTGTCACTGAATTGAAAGAGAACAACTCATTTTAAAACAGTATTTGTGTTTCAAGCTACACAAGGGGGAAAAAACCAATTGCTTATCATAGAAGAACTTAGTGGAAGCATCAATTCAAAATTCTGCTACTTGCCCGAAGAGACGTTACCTGCAACGAGGCATAGAGTCTTCTGTGAATCATGGAAAATCTGACAATTAAGAACTCCTTTTAATTATTATGCTTTTCTCTGGCACCTACTACAAGGTTCTAGTAATTAATGGTGCCTTGCTTTAAATTCTGCTGGAACAGAATGAAAATGTGAATTGCTAGAGATTTGATTCAGTTAAGCGTCCAAAATCTAGCTGCCTATTCAAACACCGCTGAATCCCTTTAGTCTAGAAATACCATGATGACCATTTTCTCTGCCAGATTTCTGGTATTTGTTTCATGACTGCAGGAAACATTGCAAGCCTATTATGATTTTTTTGTCTCATCAGAATGCAAATAAAATTCAAGGAGAATGAAACGTGAGAAAGTATTTTAAAAAGTGAAAATACAACCAGCTAACTGTTTGAAAACAACAGATGCTTTTATTTGAATGACAAGTAAAGGTTCTGGTCTGTTCTTTTACATTTTAAAGATGTTATTTGAAAACCACCCTTACCACTGAAATTATATCGATATACTAAATTCTGGGGCTTTGCTAAATTTATTAGCACAGTCTTGTTTTAATACACTATCGAACGTTATATCATATTTGCATCTGTGAAATGCATATCCATTCACTTGAATGTTTGGGTAATATAGATGGCAAACATTAATAAATCCAATCGACTCTTGTCACTAATCCAGGAAAAGATGTGGCCCGAGAAAATGTTTTCCGATGCATTGCTAAGCTCAGACATACCAGAGAGTCATCAAATACAGATGCCAGGCCAATATAAAGAATGTGCAGGTGTCAAGTATTTGCGATATGATGTAAAAGCAAGAAAAAACTCCCCTGGGAATTGGGATCTGCATGAGGAATGATACTGTCTTATAAGCAGAGAGACGATGGCCCGTTTTTGTGCTGCTGCAGGTGATGGATGGTGCTCACTTGATCACCTTCGGTGAGATCAGCTTCAGCTGCCCAAGCCCAACCCACGGGAGGGAGCGCAGGGCTGGGCTCTGGGGACGGGGCGATGAGGGAGCATGAAAAATAGGAGGGGCTTGGAGAAGGGACTAGCCTACTGCAACAATCTAGCTTTGATGCTTGTAATTACCATAAATACATTATTTGATGAGACGGTGAGTAGGTGAGAGAGGGGAGAGGAAAACAGGAGAAGTCCAGGAGCCACAGGATAATAGAATTAAGAGGAGAAAATTGAGCCGAGTATTGGTAAAAATGTCCTTAAAGTGAAACAGATAAAGATGCCAAACATGACCTCCGATTCGGGCTTTTGGAATGAAGTTTCTCTTTCTTGGCTTTTTTTTTTTTTCTGGTTAATGGTTTTCTTCAGTTATGTATTTATTCAGTTTTAGCACAGACATTAATTAATGCAAATCAATCAATAAAATTTTGTAAATACAGAAACTTTTTACAAACTCTTCATTAGGCATTAAAAACATCCATCTGTAACCCTGGCTACACATAACCGAGTACATACAATACAAATAGTTAATAAATGTGAGACTTATTTGTGCTGCACATTTAATACCACTTCTTAAAAATACAGCTAGGTTTAAGCCTCATTCTACGTTCTCCCACTGTTACGAATATTAATAGGTAAGTTAGAGGAGGGTTAAATGGATACATTTGTAAAGCAAGGCAGAAAGAAAGAACCAAAAGGACAAGGCAAGCAATGTGGAAGAGAGGAGGGAGGCTGGAGAAGTCTCCAGAGGAAGCAGCAGAGATGAAATCTCTGGGCACCTCCCAGCAGAAAATACAGAGCTGGGTCAACCCTGCACTGCAATGGAAACACACTAGAAGTTCAAACAGGCTTTGCTTTTTTCTTTTTTTTTTTTTTCTTTTCACAAAACTGTTGTGAAGCTCGGAAAACTTTGTTTCCCAATGCAGTAATTTTCGCTGCATGTGCAGTTACAGCACCATGAAATATTGAAGTGCTTGGGGGACCCCTCCCTAAAACAATTTCAAAGATCCTTAACCATGCCAAAGCCACAACTGAACACTGAGGGCTTTCTATTCTAGAGCAAGCTGCTCCGCTACACGCTGCATGAAATAGGGAAGGAAAAAGTTCCACATTCCCCGGCTGCAAAATGAATTTACTGGAACTTGTCAGGCGAAGGCAATATTCCAAGCAGACATTTTTTTGTTCAATTGCTTTGCTCTGTAAAACCTGCTCTTACTTTACTTCTAAATTAAATAAATTGTGGCATATTAGAGAAAAACAGAGGGAGCAATTTTGTGCGGTGCTGCTAGAGATGTGCTTTCCAGGTAGTGACTACACTGCTATTGAATGACTGACGGCAACTAAGGCAAAAAGGAGCATGAGACAAGCTGTTGTGACGAGCTGACACAAATTCCTCTGCCTGAATAACACAATTAAGTATACATCAGAAAAACATGGCTAGGCAATCCCCAGACCAAGCTAAAAAATTCAGATACAGGCGAGACTGAACTGAAAAGTACCACTTTTTTTCCTCCCTTTCCAGTCTTAAGTAGAAATATACCTTTTTTTCTCTCTGTTTTTCCGTCCTAGCACAGCCACCGGGGTATACTTCTTTCTCACTAGCAGACAAACATAGTGTAAATGAACACTGCGCTCTGTCATCTCTCCGTATGTCATGTCCCCGATCAGATATAGAATCATAGAATCATAGAATCATAGAATATTTTTAGCTGGGGGGTTGCATTTAAAAACAACAAATTCTACAGTAGAAACAAATGCTTTCATTGTTTCTGCAAAATCACGAGACTTATCCTAAGATTATACATGGAAAGTGTTGGAGGGAAAAGAGAAGGAGGTAGGAAAGAGTGTACTTGGCCTGAATAAAAGGATGATTTTTCCTTCCGTTAAAAATCCAGCTTTTTCTTTTCTCAGGAAGGATTGTGCTTTGCCTTCACAAGTGGTATTTTTCAAAGCTCTGGGCTGAATTCTAAATCCATAGGGTTTGGCACACCGAGTAAGTTTGCACATCTGCAGAAGAAGAGGGCTTTCTACGTTTCATCGAAGCTCCCGTCTCCAGGCTCAGGGAGGAGATGCAGCCGCCGTGGGATGTGACACGAATCCGAACAGTCTTAGAGCTGCTCTAAATGAAGCCATTTGTTCGCATCCCTGCCAGACAGCTATCGCTAACGACGCAGCCAGTTGTTGACGCAGGTCCTAAGGACTGTCAGTAAACCAATGTGCACCTGCAAGGGCTGAGGGCAGCGGCTCTCCTCACCGCGCTCCGGCCGGGCACAGACAACCGGAGCAAGACAGAATGAAGCAGCTCTTTGGCAAGGTCTCCCCACCCTGAGCAGCTGCTGACCATGGTCAAGGGAGGTGATTCTTCCCCTCTACTCCACTCTGGTGAGACCCCACCTGGAGTACTGCGTCCAGTTCTGGAGTCCTCAGCACAAGGAGGACGTGGACCTCTTGGAGCGGGTCCAGAGGAGGGCCATGAAGATGATGAGAGGGCTGGAGCACGTCTCCTACGAGGACAGGCTGAGAGAGTTGGGGTTGTTCAGCCTGGAGAAGAGAAGGCTCCGGGGAGACCTTATAGCAGCCTTCCAGTACCTGAAGGGGGCCTACAGGAGAGATGGGGAGGGACTCTTTGTCAGGGAGTGGAGGGATAGGACGAGGACTAATGGTTTTAAACTGAAAGAGGGGAGATTCAGATTGGATATTAGGAAGAAATTCTTTACTGTGAGGGTGGTGAGGCACTGGAACAGGTTGCCCAGAGAAGAGAAGCTGTGGATGCCCCATCCCTGGAAGTGTTCAAGGCCAGGCTGGATGGGGCTTTGAGCAGCCTGGTCTAGTGGGAGGTGTCCCTGCCCATGGCAGGGAGTTGGAACTAGATGATCTTGAAGGTCCCTTCCAACCTGAACCATTCTATGATTCTGTGAGATGGTGCGATGTGGCAGCACGAAAGAAAAGTGGAAGAATTTGTTGATAAAAGCCAGGCTGGAGTTTGAAAGTCCCTGGTTAAAATAGAAAAGAAAAAACAGCGAAGGAGGTTTAGTAAGCACTTCAGGCAACCAGCCCAAAAGAAGCCAGTCATTAGCCTTACTCCTGACAGTAACAGCTTCTGAGCATTTAATGCATTTAGTAGCTTTTCATTTAACTCAAGCAGGGGAGGCAACTGTGAAACTGTTTCAGATATTTGAGCAATAACACCTCCACATAAAAATGAAACTGCTGAAAGATGTTTTCAACCAAAAGACACAAAAAAAAAAAAAAAAAGAATAAAGGCAAGTGAAACCTCAGGACACTTCCCTCTAAGGCAGAAATGAAAAAATCTGCTAAGAGACTGGTGGACCAAACCCTCAGAGATGGATGGCAGGGAAACAGGCCTGGAAGCAGCCTGGGACACAAGAGTGAAATCGCCAATTGCTGGAATCAGCAAGAGGGGACTTTGTGGCCACACCACTGAAAATTTAAGCACCTGTCTCCCAGGCATCAGTCCACATAATGCAATTCACCATATCCGAAACAGGTAGTTGAGCTCTCCGCTACATGGCCAAAGAAAATCAGGAACCACAGAAGGAGACCCACCAGAGGCAGAACCACAGTGCAGAAAAAGGAGCTTTTTAATCTAGTCTGTGAGAAAGCCTGGGGGCAGAGATAAGGATTGAAAAGACTTTATCTGAGCTGGAGAGCAAGTGACTGCCTCCTTTATTCAGGCACTTGGAAGTGCTGCGAAGGGCAATGGTTGGAGTCATCCCGTACTTTCTTTCCATCCTGCCTGTTGAAGTTGCTCCAGGGTTCGTGCGTTTATCAACAGGCCAGAGACAGCAAGGCAGTGAAGGGGGGAAAGGTGAGCAGAGAGGGTTCATCTGCTGTGGAAGAGACCTGACCGCTTATTCTCTCTCTACTGAATAGCTTGGTATGATCAGCGTTAGCTGTTCTGCAAGCTGACTCTCAAATCCAGGTCTCTCACTCTCATCATGACACTTACTAGCTTAGTTGCTGTCTGCAAATCCCATCTGTCTTTGCACATGGGCGCCCTCAGGACCCTTTGAAGGGGGAACACCTGGCAATGGTAACACCATCATGAGCGCAGACAGGATTGGTGAAGAAGATCAGGACAGGCAAAATGAACCTGACCTGCAGACTCTACAGTTAGGTGCATACCTGGAGCTTGCTTTTCATGTTTCATCCTCGGAGGGCACTCTGCTAGTATCAGAGGATCTACTGGATCTGTACAGTGCAATGGCTTATACATTGGCTTAATCGGAAACCCAGTGTAAAGGTAACTTTTGATGTCCATGGTCTTTCAGCCTTTAGGAGAGGAGGTGGATGCCCCCTCACAAGAAGAGAGAGCTGGTATGTAAAAAGATGGCCAGCACTGGTGCCATTTCTTCTGGCCACCCAGGTCATGGCAAGCCTACTTTTAGTGAAGAGCTCTGGATAATGAATCACAGAATCACAGAATGGTAGGGGTTGGACGGGACCTCTGGAGATCATCTAGTCCAACCCCCTGCCAGAGCAGGGTCACCTAGAGCAGGTTGCACAGGAACGCGTCCAGAAGGGTTTTGAATGTCTCCAGAGAAGGAGACTCCACCATATCTCCCCATAGCTGTGTCTTAGCTGCAGGATCATAGATGCAGCCTTGTTCATAACCTGACTTT
The DNA here is from genome assembly GCF_963924245.1 of Chroicocephalus ridibundus. Taxonomy (NCBI): domain Eukaryota; kingdom Metazoa; phylum Chordata; class Aves; order Charadriiformes; family Laridae; genus Chroicocephalus; species Chroicocephalus ridibundus. The sequence continues at coordinate 58,803,218 of NC_086284.1, forward strand.
CACCCGGCAGCTCTACGCAGGGCACTCAGCTGGCTGCATGCACTGCATAAAGGGCCAAAGCAGGTACTTGAGGAAACTAAGTTTTCTTCCTGGTTGCCATCAGCCTCCATACCAGGCTTTGCGAGTGTGCATCTTCACTACTAAATTTAGCTGATAGTCTTTGAATCTGCTTCTCTTCTTTCCCTTTTCTTCCCGTCACCAGCACAGGCACACAACATCTCTCCCAAAAGCAGTTAATAGAAGCAGAAGGTCAGTAATAGCGTTGCAACTTCCAATTTTACAATAATAGCCATGAAATGTAGTTGCTTTGCATTGCTTCTTTCCTAAATCAGGGGCAGAATCGGAACAGATTCTTTTTCAAGCATTCAGCCAAACAGCCAGCAATGAGTTTTAACGTAATTCAGAAAAGTGGTCCTGACTAATTCCTTCAGAGGATTTTCATGATAACCTTTTGCACAAAGGCATAGGCCGTGACTGACAGAGATGATGTGGCTGCCACCAGCTTACTACAGAGTCAAAAAATTAGGCACCTGACCCACTGGATGACTCAGAAAGAGGCGTTAGCTGCCCACGGATCCAGTACAGCCAATTGAGAGAGCAATTAGCTAGTGACTGGAGAGAATTAAACTCCTCAGAAAGATAATCCACACAAAAGCCCGCCGCACAGAGCTGGAAGCTGCATAGGTCTAGCTAACAAAAAGGCTGAGAAAGGGATGTTTTTGAACACTTCTCCCCCTCTGGAGCTTAAACATCTCATTTGCAGCTGCGTGTTACTTGCTCCTGTGTGATTCAGAGCTTTTCATGAGAAGAAAGCAGCAATTCAGCAGGAATTATTTTAAAGGGGAGGGATGGTGATGATTACACCCATCTCAGCTGGAAGTCATTCGGGAGTGCACCTCCCATCTGCCAGCAAAGTGTCTTGAGTAAAAAGCGACCACAAAGATGGATGTGCTGGTCCCTCAACCTTCCTCCCTGGGCTGGGTCACGGCTCAGTTATGAAAGTGAGAGGGAAAAAGTGATGGGCAGAGGTGGTCCGTGGGCATCCGCTGAGGTCACACTTTGCACTGATTTGTAGGACCAAAATCCCAGGGTGTCCTGGGCTCTGTGGAGATTGGGGATGGTGTGTTTTCAGCATTGTTTCCCTCAGTTTAGAAAGCTATGGAAGTCTTTCCTCCAGTCATGGGACAGAGAGTCCCCTTTCATCCCACCCCACCAGTAATCGCTTCAGTATAATTTATGCAACAAGACATGGCAGGTATTTACTAACACCTGTATAAACCAGCAACAAAAAAATGCCTTTTCTGTAGTATGGGGTGAATGGAACATTAAAACATGTAAAACCAACCTTTACACTCAGACTTGCTACAGGATTTCCTCCATCTGTTTTGTAATGTGCCGATGCTCAACCTTCTTTTTTTTTTAAGCATTTCATATAAAGTTTACCCGCACTTCTTCCTTTCACCGGGGATGCAACTTTCCTTGGTTGGCTAGACCGAGATTGTACTTTTTAAAAAGAGAAAACAGCTTTCTGGTGTCACCAGGTAATATTCCAGTAAGCCGCAAGAGGGCAGGTTGTGCTCTCTGTACAGCCAGATTTTTACAAGGAACTCTGAAGACCAGTCACAGTTTTAAAGCCGTAATTATTAAAGTAAGGCCAACGAGTGGAAAGAGTAAGGCACGGATCCTTGATCCTAGCACTTTTTATGTGCATAGGATCAACCTAATGCCCTCATTGCTTTTCTTCTGGAAAGGAAAATACCTCTGCACCCAATTTACAAGTGAGAACTGAGCAACTTTCTCATGTTTTACCCACCTGCTCTTAGGCAAAATCAGTTCTAACAGATTAGCTGCTGTGCTACATTTTTGATATTTCTCTCCTGTTTCTCTCCTTCCTCTCCCACTGCCACTGTCACTTGCCAATAACCAGGGCGGCTTGCAAAGCGAACACTTGGGACAGCAGGATCCAAAACTCCAAGGTGGTGAAGCTAGTTAGGCACAAACTATGACCCCAAGGAAAAATCTCACTCACCCTTGGAAATAGCAGCCCAGCCTGTCTCCTAAATTTTGGCATTCACATCACACCCAGGACAAAAAGGTGTCAATCGGCATCCAGCAGCATCTCTCTAAATCAGTATTTAGCACGAACTGGTACATGTTCTGGGTTGTTCAGCCTGAAGAAGAGAAGGCTCCAAGGAGACTTTATTGTGGCCTTTCAGCACTTAAAGGTCTTATAAGAAAGATGGGGATGAACTTTTTAGTAGGGCCTGTTGCAATAGGACAAGGGGTAACGGTTTTGAACTAAAACAGGGTAGATTTAGACTAGATATAAGGAAGAAATTTTTTACAATGAGGGTGGTGAAACACTGGCAAAGGTTGCCCAGAGGGGTGGTAGATGCCCCATCCCTGGAAACATTCACGGTCAGGTTGGACGGGGCTCTGAGCAACCTGGTCTAGTCGAAGATGTCCCTGCTCACTGCAGGAGGGGTTGGACTAGATGGCCTTTAAGCGTCCCTTCCAGCCCAAACCATTCTATGATTCTTTGTGAAGACTCAGTCTTGTAGTGCTAGAAAGTGGCTGACACCTCATCCCTGAGAAGGGCACGTGGATGCTTCAGACCTAGCTACAAATTGACACTGATCAGGATCCAACCGATGTGACACATGCCCGAGGCAGGTCTCCAGAGACCTCATTTGGTGTCCTCAGCACCAAGTAACACCACTCCCTACATGGTAAAATACCCCAAAAGGTATCCTGAATTGGGGGCTATGGTACTGGGCTGAGCAGATGCACAAAAAGTGCTCCAACCATTGACATCAGGAATGATGTCAGGCATGAACCAGGAATAAGCATGCTGGGATCCCCCAAAGGCACCACAGAACAGTAGAAAATGCAGCAGATTGTTGTCCACCTGATGCTATCTGAGCACGTGGTGAGAAAATCACAACTTTTCTTTGCCCCAAAAAGCCTGCATTTTTGAGGTTAGTTTTGTGAGTTACACATACTCAAAGCTAAGTATATGTGAAGACCTACTGAGATCATCTTTCTAGTCCACATGGCTAGTACTGAGCAGGCCTACAAGAAATACCATAAACCATTACTAACTGGAATTTTTTATTCAAGGCTACAAAAGCAGAGTTTTTCTAAGATTCAGGACCTTACAAAATGCAAAATCTGAACATTCCCCTAATGTAATATGTTAAGCACCAAAGCTGACACAATCTGTTCAGGACTTCATTTGTCATGTAAAAACCCTGTCTCAAGATAACATAGGAGAGACACCCAAATCTGGAGTCTAAGATGGGGTCTAGGGAGTGCCACATCCAAGCCTGATCCCCCACCTGCAGACCTGGGTAATGTGAGCTATCTTAGTCTTCTTACTTTGAGTCCTGGGTCACAGACTTTGGAAATTTAAATCTAGATCCATGAAACAGTGCGGCAGAGCCAAAACAGAAAAGGATGAGCACCATTTTCAACTACCGTCACAGGTCCCTAACACAGAGGTAAAACACAAGTGTATACCTAGCAGTCAGGGAACTCCTGCCCTTAAATTTTAGGAGACTTTGAGTTTGGAGGTTTACCTATTGCTAACATCAACTTGATTGGAAATAACGTATATGATGAAATAAACTATAACCATGGGGGTCCTACAGTATTTTGTCAAAGAGCATGAAACATTTTGAACCTTAAAAAAAAGACTATTTCATTCAGAATATTTATTGGTAATTGTAAAACAATATGTTATTCAAATATATATGTAAAGTTAATAACTTTCAGCACATCTTAGAGCTGCTAAATGAAATCAAAAGCACACTGGGGTGAAAAATTATCTCGGTTATTCAAGTTGTTTTTCTTCTACTTGGATTCTTAGCTGTCTTGATCTGAATCTACAGAGGATGTCTTACAAGTGTAACACACTCCAGATAACGTTTGGTAATGAGAAAAGGCTGGCCTGTCTTGGGCCTTGCACATACGTACCCAGAGACTTCATATATTACAATTCACAAGATAACGGGAAAACCTGAATGAGAACAATGTAGTTAGCTGCCGAAGGAGTGTGTGATAAACTCTCAGCTAAACTCTCAGTGAGGCAATCAAGGTCACTTCCTACAAGAATCAGCAAAGAAGCAAAGCAAGGGCACTAGGCCTCTTCCATGTACTTTTTGGGGCTGAAGCTCACATTCATCAGTGGTTCAAAACCTCTTCTCTGCCTTCGGTGCTGGAAAAGTACAAGCAGCAGAACGAGCATGGCCAGAGCTATAAGCGCCCCTCCGACTGTGGATCCAACCGTGACAGCCCACATTTGGGTTTCTTCAAGTGAACCTGGAAATACGGAATGCCTGAAGTGAGGACAGCACATACTTTAATTTCCCAAATCACATGGAAGAAAGAAAATATCCCACAGCCTGGTAATTATGATTACTTATGTGGCCTAGAGACCCACTGGCCACAGGGGCAGCTGGTAATGCACCGTGTAACCAACATGCATACCAGAGCCAGAGATGTTTCCTGCCACAGAAGCCTACAGCTGAATTTAACCTTCAACCTTTCATATAAATTTCAAGTGTTGAGAACAGGAAAGATTAACAGTTACAAGACAAAAAGATCATTCTCATATCTAATTCGGCCAAAATTTTGAATTATCTAAGCAATTCTTTCTATAATGACATTTCGGCATAGCTGTTTCAAACTATGTCGGTCAACAGAAAACCCTCAAATTCTCCAACAGACCACAAAGCAGCCCATTGTCAAACTTTTAACTGAAAACACTACTCAGTGTGGTTCTGCCGACCGGCTCCAGGTCTCATCTTCTGATTTTGAACTACTTTTGGGGAACCACTTCTGTCTTCTAAGATAATATTGCCCATTCTCATAATAACCCTGCTCCACTTGGCCGAATAACTTTATTTTCTGTTTTCATTATGCTTTCGGAAGCAAAAACCGCCTGCTGTCCTGTCCTGGAAAAGTGCTACATATACTGAGACGGCAATAACTACATTTGACTAAATATTCACAAAAAACCTCTCAAAAGGACTTCAAGTATTTAGAAGTTACTCAGACATATGGGCTTAATGAGACAGATGGCTCAAGGAGATGTCACACTGAATATAAAAGCGACTGAAAGTTGTGTGCCCCAATCCACAGTCGCCATCAACAAAAGAGTTGAGGGCAATCATGGCCAAGTTCAGTAAGGCCCCAAAATGAATTGTTTACTGCTTTACCATCTCTCAATAAGAGCCAGCAATATGTTACGTATGTTGATTTCTAATGCGGCTCCATGAAGTAGAATTAGCAACTTACATATTTAGATAAAAGGGAAGGGTTTGGATGTAAAAACTGTATTGTCTGAACACAGACCATGCAGACAGGGATAGATAGGCTGCTTCACAGTGAGCTAAATATTTAGGTGGGAGTTGAGAAGCAGCACAATCACAAGCTGCCTTTTTTCCTCCCTGGGTACCTCGTGCCCAAGGAGGAGCAGCATATCCAAAGCAGGAGTGGGGACGGTAGTCCAAGGGGAGGAAAAATTAAACTCCGTAAACGGGGAAGTTTAAATTCTCAGGGGAAATTCTGGGGACACCCCTGAGAAAAGCACCGCAGAGGCAGCTAGCGTGACTCCACAAGTCGGGGCTCCCCTGCACGACCGCAGCCTGAGGACAAGGGTTTCAATCTTTTGCAGTGTATAGACCTTTAAACAGTCTCCACAGATTAAAACCACCGATACATGGTAAGCATTTAAAACCACAGATACATGGTAAGCATTTAGAAGAAATTTCTGGCCACATAGGTTAGATAAGCACCTACTGCCTCTCAAAGGAATAGAGAGGGAGAGAAAGAAACTGCTTGGATTTAATCTTGGGGAAAGCATCTGAGGCCTGGTTTTCGTGCATTCCTTACACTTGTGCCTTTTACAAACATTTGTAACTCGTGTTGCAGATTTTGGATTTTGTACATTTTGCCTTCTTGTTTTTTGTCTTTGTCTGATTTGTGTCAAGGGTAATTTCAAACGAATATAGACAAACCTGTAGACAAACATATGGCACCTACGGGCACAGAAAATCTTCAAAATTGGGGTTTTATAATACAAAACACTCAGGTGCATCGCTCCAGTGTATCCAAAGATTAATGGAGTTCACCTCTAACGAGATTCACGGCACGGTACTATTCAGGGCTCTGTGCTCCCTGGCAGAGTGCCTGACCTCTGACAGGTTAAAGGATCCCGTAACAGGCACAAACAGCTCTGGGAGCAGGAGCCAAAATCAAAGACTCCTCAACCCCAAAGGAGCACGTCGTCGATGCCGGAGCCGCTCAAGTTGATGCATTTTGCAGCAGAGCAAACTAAGGGTGTGCACGCTTGTCATTACCACAGCTTACCCGGTGAGTTTTAACTACCTCCGCTACCGTATGGGATTGGTAGTCAGCAGGTGAATAGACCCAAGTGCTTTGTGAAAGGTGCCTTATTTTTCATGTCACTGAAAACATGAGCTCTCATCTCGTGGCCTGGAACAGCCTCTGCACCTCCGAGACGTACCTGGCAGGTCAATGGCGTAGGTGTAGCCGAGCTGCTCCGCGGTTTGGAAGAGCTCGTCGTTGGTCACAGGGGGGAAAAAAGGGACCATGTTATACAGTCTGTTGTGACCGATGGGGGCCAGCTCCTCTGGCCAGGCATTGTCAGGGGGGTTAAACCGCTTCATCCACTCGTCAAAGATGGCATCGGTAAAGGAGTGAAGAACCTGCAAATCCAGGCATAGGCACACACACCAACTAAAGCTCTTTCTGAAGTTTTCAAACACTTTTTAAAACACTTTAAAACACACTTAAAACAGTCTCGTCTAAGGTGGCAGCAGCTTTTGAGAGAGAAGAGGGTAATGTAATTTAGGTGGGATTTACACAATGGGAAACCAGGAAAGCTCATGAGAATGGAGTAAATTGATCTCCTGCATGGGATATTTTGCTGTATGTGTCCTTGTTGCCGCTTGTTCATAATAAGCTCTTTCTCCAGACAGTTTAATATCAGCTGGCAATGAATAGGGAGGTCCGTCCTCTCAGGTGAGGGCCCACTGAGCTCATTCAGGTGAATGTACCTCTCAAAAGTATTTTATTCTTCTCGTGTTTGAAGAGGTACAGAAAATTGTGGGAAATTTGATTCCTTCATGCTCATTTGATCCTCCACAGCTCTGGGGACCCATGAATTTGATCAGGTCTCGCCTAGTGAGGCTATAGGTCTATAAAGCACTAATACAGGAACATTGTTTCCCAGCTGAGTTCAGACAACTATTACAAATGTCTGGGGCAGTTCAAATTCGTTTCTGATGCCCCTATGTTTTTTAATTACCACCCTTGAAAAAAATTAGAAAATATTGCATGGAAAATAACCTTGCATTTAAAATTACAGCCTACTGAAATTAAGATTTCATTGTGTAAGAAAGGAATTCATGGAGGAATTCAAGAATTATTAAGAAAATAAGCTGGAGAACCACTATGTAAGTACTTGGGCTAACTTTTTCAACAAAAGATTGCAAACTTAAAATAAAGCTAAGAAATAAATTAATTGTGTTAGAATTCCTCTGTATAATCACTGTGGTTTACTCTAACAAAGGGGAAAAGAAATTGGCATGAATTTATTAGGAAAGATGTGTAAGCAGAGTCAATGGTTGGCTTTTTATTTGCACATTGCTTTTCGTGCTGCTCATTGCAATGCAGCATTCTACCAACGCACCAGTGAAATCACATTTCTGTTCCCCAAAAGACCGTGAAATTAGATGTGCTTCCTTTTAGCCTGTGAAGTTTTAAACAAAAGCAGCTCTTCTCCCTAGAAACTTATTTTATATTTCACAAATCACCCTGAGATTCCTTCCCTCTTTATTTGACCATTATGCAGGCGTGGCAATGTTCAAGAAAAGAGAAATCTCCTTTTCTATTTTAAGGACTTATTTTTAGGGAATTGACTTTACTTGTTTTGCCAGTCTCTGGTGAGCCAGCTTCTCTGAGCCACTGCCACCCAGACTGGGGGAAAAAGACATACCACAAAGATGGGATCATTGGCGGCTGCGTGAGGGAGAACGCTGGTCCCATTCAAGAAAGAGTGAGCCAGATTATGAAGGCTCAGCATCGGCGAGTTAAGGGCTCCGCCGGGTTTATCGAAGCCCTCCAGCGCATTCCTGTGGATGGGTAAAAGCAGCAACAAGTGAGCATATTGTGCCGACAAACACACGCGTAAAGAAAACCCATGACCCAGCGGGCTCTGGAGGAGCCAAAGGCCAAACCTGAAACTGAAACTGGAATTGCGGAAAAAGGGGGGGCTGTCGAACTCCTGCAGGGAAAGGCACCTCCTGACGTCCTCCGCAGTGGGCAGCTGCTCCCCGGAGCCCCCGGGCGGCCGCCGCCGCAGAGGCCCTTCGTCACTCCCATTGCACAAGGTGACCAGGCGGTTGTAGTCATCCAAGCTGAGTATGGAACAGAAAGAGGCACAAGTCAGAAGATGGCGATGACACCCCCGGCTTGTTGGCTTTTTCTCCCGTAGTATAAAAGAGGCCTCAGCTGGACATGGGAGAGAGCAGGGGTTAGGGACTGGCACCTCTTGGGGCATCTGGGTTCACCTCCCATGGCCTGGGAGCTGAAGTTATCGCAGGACTGCCTCTATGCCATGACATTCTGTGGCTCTGCGGCCTCTGTGGACCATCAGTCATTTGGACCAAGAGTCACCAGGCTCATCCTCCACAGAGAGAGGATGCTTTAGAAAAGGCAAACACAGCTTCCTTCACACCTATTCCCCTCCCGAGGGCTTTGCAAGAACAGTTTTTGCCAGACAATCTGAAAGAGTCTTTTGAATTTTGAATTGAAAAACTTTCAGTCCTGGGTAAGCACTAGGTTTTTAACTCTTAACAAAGAGGAAAATAAACAGGGAAGTCCCACTGCAGGGTGGGCTAAGAAAATGCAAGGAATGATGGAAAACAGGATTTCACTTCCTACCCCTCGTCCTCTATTGATTTCACTTTCCACTCCTCCAGGATGCACTACGTCCTCTTTTTCAGGGCCTGTAGGACATCCTGGTGTTGCAGGGTTTGCCTACTAGCTAAGGGAGAGCAAGTCGTTTATATCATGGAGAGAAAGAGCGAAGAAGGAGGAGAAAAACCGTGTAACACTTGTGGAAAAAATTCTGCGCTATTCAGTATAAAATGAGACTGCATTTTCAGAAACTCCTGAAGTAAACAAAAGCCCTTCTTTCTTTAACCTTGGCAAGGCAAAAGTTCAGTCACTTCAGTTTTCGAGAAAAAACAAAACCCTATTTATCTTGGAGAAAAAGTAGGGGCAAGATTTAAAGCCAACTGGTGCCTAAAGCTAGAATTTCAAGTAGTTCTTTAGGTAGCCAGAGAAAGAGACTCTTTTCAAAAACCCTGAGCGCTTGGTATCTCCATCTGACCGACTGCACACTACCTCGGAGCTGACAGAGGAATGTTTTATGAGAATTGTAACCATCAGCATCTTATGTCGTAGCGCCCCGATCCTGCACATCGGAGCCCTGCCCTCACCTCCATCAGTATATGCCTATAGAGAGCTGGCAGCAAGCTCCTGGCTGTCTCCGTGTTGCTTTCCATGTGAAATCTCAGTCACTTTGAAGTCAATCCCCAAACTGCACTAAATATATCAGGTATATAAAAATATATATTTATATAGAGATACATATATATTTTTTTATATTTATTTTATATATATATTTATACATATAAATTAAAGATATATATATATAAAGGTATATATATAAACTAAAGATCTCACCCAACACAAGGGAACAGATTTTTCAGCCTGTCTCTGGCTTTCTCTTTCTGCCACCAAAAACCAGTGTTCGTTACAGAGAACCAATACCAGGCATTTCTTCTTCAAAAAGATACTTGCCAATGTGCAAACTCTTCAGACTTTTGGCAGCCTCAAATTGGCTGAATCGACTAAAATCCTGTAGCAAAAGAATCATCTTAAAAAATACATTTCCCTAATACCAGGGGGGCAAGTTTACACAGCACCATCTACACACAAACCGATGGTGATTCCCAGTTTTAAAAAAGATGTCTTGGCTCTTTTCCTGCCGCTCACTCACACTGAGAGTGCAGCCCACGCTCTCAACACTGACTGAAAGCAAGGGTTGATCGGTAGGCGAGCTTGCCCTAGATATTCTCATACCTGTTGCAAACTATTTGCCACCGGGAGAATCTGGAGCTCGGGCTGATCATCCCCGGGTCATCTGGCCATGATGCTCCAAAGAGCTGGTCCGTGCAGACATCGCACTCGTTTCTACCCGTGGCGAAGTTCCAGTAGGGCAGCGCAAAGGAGTCGTTGCCCATCAGTCGCTGCAATGGACAGAAACGCGTTAGCAGGAGACCACCTTCAACGGCAAGAGAAAGAAAGGGACACCTGCAAGTTGTTTCACTGTGTATTCGCTGGATATTTCACTGGATATTCTGCTTTTCATTCTGCATTGCACCTACACGCTCTTCACAGAGCTGCTCCAACTCCTTTTTGGAAAAGATTGGGGGGTTAAGTCAGTCCTAGCAAAGACATTGTCACCAGTTACTCTACTGTTGGCTGTGCTGCTTCTGGCCATGTTAGGCTTTCTACCAACCCGGAGACCAGGCAGAGGCAGAGATGAATCGAGCCTTAAGCAACTAAGAATCTTTCTGAGTGATGTAAGTGGGTAACGGGTAAAATCGCGCATATTGTTTGTTTTGGCTCCAGAAAGGCTGGCCCTGGGGAAGGATCTGAACTTGCAGTAACAGAGGAATACAGCACATTTGCTCATGCTTGCTTGTAAGATACGATTTCATGCAAGCAAGATCCTGCAGCTATTTTGATAGCAACTGTTTTCATTGGAGATCTGCAAGGTTAAAATACAGTAACATTGCCAATGTAGCAGTAATGCAAATGGAAATGAGTCAATGCTTCGACAACTGACTGTCAGGCACATTAACATATATTTCGTTAAAAGATATATTGCTAAATATATGCATGTATTAAATGTATAGCATGGCACATTTAAAGGGGGTAATATTTAGAGTTGCTTTAATTAGCAGGGTACCTTCAATATCAGCAGACAACATCTATTACGAAGTTTTACGTGTAGGTGTTGCTTTGATTTTATTAATAAGTACTGTTAATTCACATCTTCTGTCCCCTGTTGGGGAGATGAAGAAAAAAGTCTCCATGATAACCTTCACATCATTGTTCACAGTGAGAAACTGTTCGGTCCTCGGTATCTTGAAAGCAGTAATTTCACTTTAAACAAAAAAAGATCAGTGAGCAAACGCTCCTGGGAGTTTGGGTAAGAATCTGTCCTACGAAATAGCTTACCCTCGGCTGGCTCAACAGAGTCAGGTAGCAAAAGAGAGAAGCTGCATGAGGAAAGGGAAAGGGAAAGGGAAAGGGAAAGGGAAAGGGAAAGGGAAAGGGAAAGGGAAAGGGAAAGGGAAAGGGAAAGGGAAAGGGAAAGGGAAAGGGAAAGGGAAAGGGAAAAAGCTCACCCACCTGCAGGTCTCTCTCCAGCAGCAGCAAATGGTACCTGTGCCAAGTAACAAAGGCAGGTCCTTGATGGGAGAAATCGATACCTGTGAAGGGGCGGCCGGGTCCTACAAAGAGAAGATAAAATAAGAGCTTAGGCACCAGATGAGGCTCAAGAGAAAGACAGCACCTTCTTCTATTGCCCAGAGGGGAGTTAAACAAAAACCTGCAGCTCTGCACCTTTGGAAAGAACGCACGCGTCAGAAGCTACAACACTCACATGGGGACAAGTGAAACTCCTCTGTGGATATTCACTTCAGTGCTTCTCAACACTTCACATTCCCCCAGAAGTTGGATATTGTGAAGATTTCCTATGCTTTTCGTGAATTTTGGTTTTAAGAAGCAGTCATCTTGTCTAAAATCTTAGCTCCTCGCTAATATGTATCAAATTATCTCATTCTTTTGCTCAGTGGCAGGACTTACACTGTGTATCTATCAAGATAACCTCAGTATTTTCCATAACTTGCCAACAGTAATTCAACATTTCCTTTGCCAATTTTCTTCAAATTGTGCTTGTTATTTCTTGTATTGTGCTCTTATTCTTACACATGAGAACACAGGCACTCAAAGGCTAGAGGCTTCAAACCACATATGGATATGTTTATCACTGAAGCAAGCTTTAACCCAGATAAGAATTTATTTATCACTGCAGCAGCGCTGAAGTTGCCTCTTTCCCTTTCCACGTGACCGCCCGGTCCCCTGAAGGACCTTTGCTCATGCTAGGACAGAGACTGCTTCCTTCAGCCCTGCAAAATGGAACCGTGTCAGAACACGAGACTGAAGAAAACCCACTGCAGGGTAGCAGACACCTTCTAGCAAGGAGGTAGATATGGGCTGTTCAGGTTGCACGTAGAATTGCTGGGTGGAAAAGCCATACTGCTGCCTCCTCCTGTGAGAGCTGGGCTTTGTGAAATGGGGCTGGCATGGGTACTTCCGTCTAGAAGAGCAAGAAGGACTAGGAATCCTGACTTGGGAGAAAGCATGGAGTTAGATACCCAAACTTCTAACATGGTCTGGTTTTAAAAGCCACCTGTGATTAGTCAGGCAAATCCCACCCTTAGTGACTTGCTGAAGGCCACAGAAAGTAGTAGCACCTGGTCCCCAACGTCTCTGCATGGTCGCTGCCTTCACCACTGCAGAGCCCCTTTCCCACTGCCGCTGCATCTACCTTGTCCTGTGGACTAGGAACATCTTTTTGAAGTCAGTCACTGCCTGACCACACTTCAGTTCACCCAACGGTGAAGCCTGTGACCCGTTCCCCTGTCAGACGGAAGGTGCACCAGAAGTGTGGTTGGTGTGCTCCAGCCACCACAGGGTGTTTGGTTGCAGGGACCAGACTGCAGCAAGTCTGACGGTCCTTTAACTGCGGGTGGCCACCGGCTTCTTACCACCATTTCACTCTACAGATCTGCTCCTACTGGGACTCGCTGCTCACTAAAGTAATGCAGCTGTGGTAAGCATACTTACCTTTGTTCAGCAATGACACTTTTCCCCCTTTCTTTTACCTGCAGAGCCCCTTGGATAAGAAAAGCACTAACCTAAGAGCGTGTCTCTGACCGAGTAGTAATGGAGCCAAACAAAGTAGTTATAAATACTGCAGTTGGCAATTTGCGGTTCCTCTCCAGTGGGACCAAGCAGACTCATCCAGTGCTGAGTTGCAATTACATAGTCTGGGTGAATGGTTGTCTTTGCACGGTCTAGAGCATCAAAGAACTGCGCTCTCTCCTCTGCCGTCAGGGAGTGGACATCCTTCCTGACAACTGGTGGCTTCTTCACGTTGCAGTCAGGGCCGGTCCAGCCAAACTTGCAGTCACCACAGTTATAGCCAGCAAAGTTTCCTGAATCAAGAGGGAAAGAGCAGTCATGACATTATGAATCAGGGAAAACTAACAATGAAATGCAAAAGATTCGTAGAATTGTCTAGGTTGGAAGGGACCTTTCAGCTCATGGAGTCTAACCATCAACCTAACACTGACAAAACCACCACTAAACCATGTCCCTCAGCACCACGTCTACCCATCTTTTAAATACCTCCAGGGATGATGATTCCACCACTTCCCTGGGCAGCCTGTTTCAATGCTTGATAACCCTTTTGGTGAATAATTTTTTCCTAATATCCAACCTAACCCCCCCGCCCCGGCGTAGCTTGAGGCCATTTCCTCTTGTCCTGTCACTTGCTATTTGGGAGAAGAGACCAATCCCCACCTCTCTACACCCTCCTTTCAGGTAGTTGTAGAGAGCGATAAGGTCTCCCCTCAGCCTCCTTTTCTCCAACCTAAACAACCCCAGCTCCTTCAGCCTCTCCTTATAAGACTTGTGCTCTAGACCCCTAACCAGTTTCAATGAATTAAGGATTAGCACTCTTTTTCCCCAGAGACACCAGTTCCTGGAAGGGACAGCATCTGAGCAGACTGGCAGCTTTGCCAGTTGCCTAACCAGAAGGTCGGATCACTTCCCACAGCCACAGAAGAGTCAAGAATCACACTCAGCCAGCTGGGGAGCTGAAGTGCTGGGTAATGGGTTTGGCACCGCAAGGTGCTCAGAGTTCTGCGGAGCCCTCAGGCACGTGAGGAGTCTCACCGAGGAGAGGGCCAAGCATTTCAGGTTAAGCACATGGTGAAGTGCTTTGCTCAATTGGCTCTCAAGTACTCCCAGACTTCCAGGATCAAACCCAAAAAAGGGTCAGCTCACGTGGGTCCTTAAGCACAGGAACAAATCCCCAACCAAAACAGTTCTCTTAAGGACAAAACTCAGGAAGGAACTAACGTCTGTTAACAGTATATCTGAGACCCAACACAATCCAGGACAAGCACCAGGGGTGTGGCAGGTCACGCTTTAAGCATAATTAAATAGTGCTGCAATAAGAGCTTGAGAAACACTGCAGTACCGTCATTCCCTGCTGGCATCCTTCCGAAGGCAAGTCATCGGGTTCCCTCCAGGCTATTAGCTCAGACCCCCTCGTGTGGTGGAAGAGCCCAGGAAAGCAGAGCTTGCTTTAAGCGTGGCCTCTCGCCACCGTGGCAGGCTGCCAGTTAGCAGCAGAAAGGTCCCCCTGCAGCTTGCTTTGCCTTTGCCAGGGGAGACGGGGAAGGGACCATTCCTGCAGCGGACATCTGCCTCCTGCCCACACGCAGGTGGGCTGCTGGCCTAGCAGGGATGCAGGACAAGCATTGCTGCCAGGGGAAGGAAGGAGTACTGGGGCAACCAGGGTTCCTCTGGGATCTGCACTCTTGGGACCCGTCACATGCTCCAGCCTGTACTGACCAGATGACAAATATCAGGAATATCTTGCCACATTGCCTAATTAGGCTGCATATATTGCACAAGTTTCAGTACACGGAACATGAACTTCTGGAAAGCAGATGTTGTCCCCTCACACCCAAAGGTACAATTCAGTCCTTTTCAAGAGAAGAGAGGCAAAGCAGGAATTAACCACAAAAAGATCTTTCAACAACCTTTTTTGAGATTGGTGGCCACACTTCAGTAATTCAAATGACCCATCTACTCACAGCGTAGGATAAGCGTCACTTTGAAATATAGCACTAACGGAACCAAAATTAGTGCAGGCCAGGTTTGTCTGGTCTTGGTATCAGAACAAGACTCCAACAGACATTTGCTGAGGCTCTGAAGGTGCCTATTTCTCTCTCTGGGGCCCTTTGACTATATGCAGCTCTTGAAGCCCAAGATCATTTTATGAGACAATACCCATATTTTAGGTATACTTTATGCGCCTCCTCAGGCTATGAAAAGAAATTTGCAAAAGCCTGAAATGTTGAGTCATCTTTGTAGGAAAAAATGCTCTTCTCCACTTCTATGGCATTTGAAGTCAGATAAACCAGTGACTCCTCACTCATTTCACCCTTTACAGGTGCTAATTATATCCAGTTGACGCTCTACAGGATTTTCTTCCTTAACTGCCTAATCTGTGAAGTAATCCAAGGGGTCTATTCTTTCCACCACTTCACCAGGCACTTTTCAATGGGATATGAGCTTTTACTGAGTAAGAAGGAGGACAGCAGTGAAGAAGAGACTGGCAAACAGGAGGAGCCAATTCCCAGGCAAAGTGGTATTTCCCACGGCAGTATTACTTCACTGCTGATTGCGTTGAACATTTTTGTAGCATCCTGTGGAATAAATACTAAATTGGCTAAAAAATACAAAAGTACAGCATTGTTCACACCTTAAGGAAAAGTATAAAATCAAGAGGCTTCTGAGGTAGAAAATAGCCGCAGCTGGCATGAAGGACACAACATCTGTGGTTCCCTGATAAGCTACATGAGGTACGGGACGGGATGCAATTATTCCGTGGCTTTACCTTATGATGTATAGCAGATACAGGAATGGGATGATACCATGAAACAGATAAGCTGCCAATTAGCTGCCCGCTAGATGCTCAGAGCCAACATTTTGTCAAATTTTGATGAAATGCTGTCCTTTGTGCGAACTTTGCTCATTATAATGTCATTATAATACCAAAACACACCTCCATCCCGAAGGCTACCCGCCTCCAAGGTGCGACCACTCCTTCTTGAGTCTGCGCCCTGAATTTCTCGTAAACTATACCTTTAATTGTGAAGCGAGAGAAATTTACACCAATCATGATAAAAGTATGTATGACTAAAGTCACTCAAACTCCACCTTGAAGATAACAAATAGTATAAAAATAGCCCGAGAGAGGGGGGATGCCCAGGGAAGACACCATCATAAAGAATTATATCACTGACTTCTGGGAGCAGTCAATGGGCTGAGCCTCTCTTCCCCCCATAGGGACGCCTTTGGGTAAGACTTAGATTATACCGAGTGCTTTCTCGGGAAACTTAGAGATTTCTCTAGAGACTCTCTTTTCTACATTTAGAGCCAGGCTGTATCGTTTATAACTTTGTCGTGCGTTTTGTATATGTAACAATACTTTCGTTTGCACGTGCTTTGCAGACAGTGTATTTATCACCTGCAATCCTAAGAACCTATATATCTGTTGTTTAAATAAACTGCACTTTTTTAAGTAGCGAGTCATTTTGGTTTCTCACTGAACGCGACCAAAGACTCGAGAGAGGCCATGCTAGTTCCTGAGCACGACTAGACTGAAGGTGCAGTCCACTATTAGTGTATCCAAATCGTAATAGTTTAATACACATTAAACGCGACTGGACTGATAGTGCTGAATTGGGCATCACTCAGGATTTAAACCTAGCCGCACCTAGCCTCCCACCTCGGTGAGGAGTGTTAGAACACAAGGGGGTTTATCTTCTGCCAAAACCGCTTTGCCCCTTTTCACGCAACACATCCTCAGGTCTATTTGGCAATGTTCTCTTGTCAGAAAAGCACACGACAACAACGCTTCATGAAATCGAAAGTTGCTTTTTGTCATTTTCTTTCAGTAGGCTCCATGCATCACCGGACTGTTGTTATGCAGCAGCTGAAATAGCGAGAAGCTGATGGAAGTCTGTGGGATTTCCCATATTGCAAACAGGAATGACTGCAGTACACAGACACAGGTTTACATCCCACCCAAACCACTTTTTCAGTGTTTGTTTCTAAAGCCAGGCCACTGGTCTGGAAATGATGCATTGCTCTTTTCAGAAAGTTCATTTACTGCCTTCTGGACTTCCCACATGATAGCACTGTGAAACGTATGTCCCAGTCTCTTACAACTTAACTTCAACATCTGCTACGCTGGTGATGGTGGACTGATGGTGGACTAGAGATGGTACAGCTCTAGGGGAGCTGGCAAAGTAATCTCATATTATCAGGATATAGCACACATTAGTAGACATTTTCAGTAAGACACTGAGACCCTTTCAATGGAGTCCAGGTGGCCAAGAAAGCCAATGGCATCCTGGCTTGTATTAGAAATAGTGTGACCAGCAGAAGTAGGGAGGTGACTGCCCCCCTGTACTCAACACTGGTGAGGCCACACCTTGAGTATTGTCTCCAGCTCTGGGCACCTCAATACGGGAGAGATATCGAGGTGCTGGAGCGAGTGCAGAGGAGGGCAACGGAGCTGGTGAAGGGCCTGCAGAATAAATCTTATAAGGAGCGATTGAAGGAGCTGGGACTGTTTAGTTTGAGGAAGAGGAGGCTGAGGGGAGACCTCATCACTCTCTACAGCTACTTGAAAGGACATTGTAGAGAGGTTGGTGCTGGTCTCTTCTCACAGGTAATTAGCGATAGAACAAGAGGGAATGGGTTCAAGCTGCAGCAGGGTAGGTTTAGGCTGGACATTAGGAACAAATTCTTCACAGAAAGAGTGGTCAGACACTGGAATAGGCTGCCCAGGGAGGCGGTGGAGTCACCATCCCTGGATGTGTTTAAGACTCGTTTAGATGTGGTGTTAGGGGATATGGTGTAAGGGAGAACTTTGTAGAGTGGAGTTGATGGTTGGACTCGATGATCCCAAGGGTCTTTTCCAACCTAAATGATTCTATGATTCTATGATTCTAATATCCTTTTGAACACAGGGACCACAGGAACATGCAAGGATTCATGCCTTTAGCATTTTTTTGCCTTTAGTGACTAATATGTAGCAACTCAGTGTACTACCTCTCTGAAGCTATGCCAGAGACAACAGAGATTATTGTCACCTCTTCTGGTTCCTAAAGAATATAGTGTGGGAGGTCATTCTGGAACACAGACGGGAGATCATGTCACAGATGGGGTCCAGATACTCCCTGCTTGTTCCATTACTTTCAGGTGCTCTATCCCAGTCAAGTTGGGTTAATCTGGCTATTTCTGTAGGCACTATGGCCATGCAGCCTCTCCCAGTGGGTCAGTCCATGGGCATGACACCGAGAAAAAGATACTTCTTATGACACGACACTTGGTATGTGTTAATACACATCACTGGTGTATGCCAACACCAGTTATCACATAGCACTGTAGTCTGCTTCTCAACCCCACTGGTTGCCTGAGTTCACAGACAGGGACTTTTCTACCTCTGAGCAGTCATAGCACATGGTTGGCCTTCAGACGTTGAGCATAACATGCGTTAATAAATCCACCAACGCAGAGTCTTGTCTTTGGTAAAAAGGAACCCATCCAACACTCACCATCTTCTGCCTTGCTTTATTACAAAATCTGAGCAGCTGCCATGCCTCTTCCTTCCACGGACACCAGCTTAATACACATTTTCTATTGGATGGGGAGAAAGGACTCCTTTTCAGACTTCTTTAGCCATTGCATTACAACAGGGGTTACATTAGATTTGAAACACCAGCATACTGCAGTACCCCAAGGGTAGGATCCAGATTGTCACCATGTGAGATAAATGGTTAGTTCTTCTGTCTCCTCTAGCTCTTCATTTGGATGTCCTGTTAGGCTGTAGGATGTGGAAGATCTGTACCTAGTACAGGCTTTAACGGGATCATCAAGGTAAGGTTATAATTCAGTATTATCCCACAGCTACATTGCCCTACAACAAGTAAATGAAGTCTATTTTATAACTACTTCAAAAGCTCATTTTTTTCCTAGTGGGAGGGCCATCATATCAACTACGTGGCTTAACTGGCAATTTGCTTACAGCTAAACAATAGAATTTAAACCCTCTGCCACCAGCTTGATTAAATATTGCACAGGAATGTGAAAAGATTTTTTTTTCCCTCAAAAAACTTCTATGGAAAAAAAATAATGTTCAGCACATGTCCACACGTCAACTGTAGAAAGTGGCAGGAAAAGAAATGAATGATAATTATGTTTAACTCCTCAGTGAACTCAAAGCACGTCATTGTTTAATCACTGTCACAATCTGTACTAGCAACCACATGACTGACTGCAGTGGTTTTTTCACAATAATCTGTACTGAGTTTTTAAAATGCTATGCCACTAGTACAGTTTTATCCTTTAGAACTCAAAATAGCATTTAGTTCATAAGTCTTCTAAAACAGTATTCTTCTAAACTAAATTTAACTATCCCACTGAAATACTGCTTTGTGGTGTAATTAGTTACAAGTGTCAGTTTTCAGGGTTAGACTAGTGCATCCAACATTTTGTCTAATGCAACACATGCACCTTATTGAAAAACAAATTACCACATTCCCCTTCACATAGTACTGCACGCTGTCAGGAACTGTCATCAGGTCACTTCAGTTTAAGAATTTATATAAATTGAATTAATATTAGGTGCACCCAAACCAATTGTAGAACGCATACAATAGATTGAAAACTGAAATTAGACAGGAACTAAAACCTCTTTGCTACCTCCCAGGTACATTCATAGAATCACAGAATGGTTTGGGTTGGAAGGGACCTTCAAGATCATCTAGTTCCAACCCCCTGCCATGGGCAGGGACACCTCCCACTAGACCAGGCTGCTCAAAGCCCCATCCAGCCTGGCCTTGAACACTTCCAGGGATGGGGCAGCCACAGCTTCCCTGAGCAACTTGTTCCAGTGCCTCACCACCCTCACAGGAAAGAATTTTTTCCTAATATCCAATCTAAATCTCCCCTCTTCCAGTTTAAAACCGTTACCCCTCATCCTATCATTACACTCCCTGACAAAGAGTCCCTCCCCATCTCTCCTGTAGGCCCCCTTCAGGTACTGGAAGGCTGCTAGAAGGTCTCCTTGGAGCCTTCTCTTCTCCAGGTTGAACAACCCCAGCTCTCTCAGCCTGTCCTCATAGCAGAGGTGCCCCAGCCCTCTGACCATCTTCGTGGCCCTCTGCTGGACCCATTCCAATAGGTCCATGTCCTTCTTGCGCTGAGGACTCCAGAGCTGGACACAGTGCTCCATAACCACATCTTTTTTCTAGAGATGATATTTTTGCTGCTGACAACACACTGAGTGAAACGCGCAGCAAGCAGCATCCTGACAACAGACTTACAATTGCTTTTTTGACCATAGCTCTTTGTACAAAATGTGGGAAGTAAAACTGGATCTTTCCGTCATACTAATCTTATTCTGTTATATTTGTCCCCGGTTAAAGAAAGACTAATGCATGCTACCTGCTAATGCCTAGAAATGGAAATGTTCTTTTTTAATTTTCCTTAGAAAATCAACATTAATATGAGAAAAAATATAAAAATAATCTGACCCCACAATAACCACTCATCAATATTTCTTTGTGTTTGGGATTTTCTTCTTTTCTTTTTTTTTCTTCTCCCAGAAATATTCAGCACCCAGACCTGGATGGAAATGGTTTTAAGATATTTTTCCTCAATTAACAGCTACAACAAATGGTCAAATTTTCAGAGTTCCTTTTATCCTTAGCTATTAAGTTTTAAGCAGAATGCTCACATGGATTAATTTATTGTGAGAACTTCAGAATCCCCGCCTTTGGAAAATCCTGGCCAGCTCCTCCAGGTTTCCTACAGTACAGCCATCAGCTATGTGACAGGTTTAAATGGCTCTGTCTATCCAAATATAATCAGCTACATGGCAGTTGGAGTTCCCATAGCTTATCATTTACACCATGTCTAAACTATAAATTAAACAGTGCCAAGATGGCACTGGAACATGACCGTTTATATTGTTAAAATGCTAGAAAGAGCCTCAGCATGGGTTGGAGTTTGCACGAGCCAGGAACCATTTCTAATAGGCAGTTTGCACACAACATTCATTTGGAAAGTAAGATACCTTAATAGTAGAGATGTGCGCTGTTCCACGTGCCTTTGAATGAGCACATTTAATTTATGTTCCCTACCATGGCTACCATAGCCCTGGATGCCTAACAAAGACCACACATCACATTACTTAGAACTCTGGTGAGCAGACAGCCAACCAGTGTATAAAACAGACTGAAAAAAAATACAACAAAATATTAATAGACACAGAGACACAATCACCAGCATTATAAAAGCGTCACATCTAATTCAAATCCCGTGCAGTTGTGAACTTCTTAGCCTTCTCCTAGAAATGCCTTTGCCTGCAGCACCAGAGTAGAGCCCAGGCAACCTTTCTGAAAATCATCCCTAAGGATGCCTTCCACCTTAAGGTTTTATCACTGGTATATTTAGATGATAAAGGAGAAAGAGGAATACAAGCGAAATAAACACACAGTGAGAGAAACCAGATTTAGAGGCGAGGAGAGAGGACAGCTCAGCAGAAGTGAGGCTGAACGACAGGACACTACATTCCAGTCACGTAACTTGGGACCCAGCCCTGCAAATATCAAATACCGGTGCTTACCTCTACTTGGACGAGCAAATGAACGTCTGCCTACGCAGACCATGTCTGTCTACACTGCTCTTCAACTTACTCCCAGGTTTTGATTAACCTAATTGCTCAGGCTGCGTAAATGTTGGTGTGGGCTCTTCTGACTCAGGGTCTGTGCCTGTGTGTGGTACCTGACTTTAGTTTTGGAGGTATGTAAGAACCTTTAACATGAAAAAACCCTTTAAAGTGTCTGGAAAAGTACTTCCACACAAGCATTTGAAATCTAGTCAAAGGAAGAGATAAAAACCAATTTATCCTCTAAAGTCTGTTATTATTTTGAGGACCTTCGGTAACTTAATAATTTAAGTCATCTGCCCCTACGTCTCTGCTTTCAGTTGATAAAAGCATTGCAAAACTTAACCTCATGGGGTGAAATTTTCTGTAGTGCTTCTTTCTCAGATTGATCTGGGCTTTTTTCATAGTGAGAGCCCGGATGTATTTTAGACAAAACAGTTCAGCTAGTTCTAAGAATCAGGTTGAAGGAAAACAGGCTATTCTCCCCATGTTAGAAAACTCAAATAACTTTATGTTTCCAACAAAAGACCCCAGGCTGCCTGTGAAACCTGCCCAGCAGGTGATTTCAGTGCTTGAGATGTGCCCTTTGCCTGACTGCTGGTTCCATCTCCTGCCAGCCCTGCCACCCAGCCTGGGCTGATGCTACGGTTCCTCCTCATTTTAACCCTGCTTCAACCAGGGCTGCTGATGAAGAAGAGTCCCGGCACCTTATCCTGTCCTGACCTCACCTTTCTATTCCCTCCCTCCTGCTGGTACTCGTGAACTGGTCTTATTAAAACCTGATCCTTTTGGCCAGGTGAGCCTTCAAGCACATCAGCTCCCTGACCTGTTTTGCTTCCAGCATGTGAACATGGAAGCCCATGTAAAAGCACGGGTGGGAAGGAGCGGCTGGAGATGGGGAGGAAAAGGGCAGGATGGCCTCTTCGGTGGTTGTACAGACCCACATTGGATCAGAGTGAGTTGTAGACTTAGTTAATGATCCTGGGAAAGACCGCAGCCAGGTATCTACCTGTTTTCAGTGCGCGGGGGTATATTGTGCTGCAAAATACTACTCCAAAAGGCATAAATCTCTGATCAATGCACACTGGTACAAGTTCACCGAGCCATGATTAGCAGTGACAGAGGTCTTGATGCAGCACTGAAACATCCAAAACTCTGTGGAGAAAGGTGATGGGTGGCTACAGGGTCAACTCCAGGGGGAGAGAAGAAAACCCAAAGTTTGCATGAGAGAGAACACTTTTTCAACTCTGTTGCTCTGAAAAAGTGCTGACAGTACCATGAACTTGCGTTTTTAGGAAACTGATAATATCTGAAGCCTTCTTGATGCCTTTCGCACCAGGAATGTTTCTGGCCTTCAGACCCATCTGTCCCCGTCTCCTCACCCCTGCACCCCTCTCACCTGTGCACCGGCAGCTCTGGTTGAAGAACTTGAGGGGCCACCGCTCCCGGTCATCCACATTTCGAAGGGTGTAGGGTCCACTCCAGGGCTGAGTGTCCACCTGCACCCCCTGACACTGTCCCCTGCCCTGCAGGGACCCGCAGACATTGCCTGGCTCCGTCCCCAAGGCGGGGCAGCAGCGCTTCAAGCGAAGGGCATCCACCGTCATGCAGGCACGGGGGAACTGTGCCTGCGCCCGAGGGGGCCAGCAGCAGCTCAGGTAGCCCAGCCCAGCCCAGAAAAGCCACCTCAGGGCGCCCATTACGGCTGGGTGGAGGTTCTGCCTCTCCGCTGGACCTGAGTGAGCGGAGCGGGGAGATCTCCGCCGTGGGACAGCCTGGCCTGGCCGCGGCTCCATGCCCCAGCCAACCAGGATAATCCCTCTCGCTACTGAGGATGCTGGTGTCGGGTGTTTGTTTAATCCCGGTCTCTAATTGCCTTGAATGCAGTTCAAAAGATGGGCGCTTTGGCTCTGCGGTGCCTGCCCGGCAGCCACGGCTTTGAGCAAGGTTTATATAGAGGTTGGGAGAAGCCCTCATTAGAGGGATTAGCACAGCAGAAATCCTCGTGTTTTGCACATGACATCAAGAGCAGAAAAGATGCCAGCGTGAGAGCAAGTTCTGCGGGCTCTGGCAGTCTGTCAGGAGGGTGAATGCCTCAGATTTATTTCTCCATGTCTTTCATGAGAAATTGATGGTCTTGTTTTAGCTGAGGTGGCTGGAGAAACAAGTTTATTCTTTTCATGAGAACCTTGTAAAGAGAGGATAAACAGAAGAGGAAAACCCTTCTCTTTTCAGTTCATTTGCTGCAAGATAACACTTGCCACTAAAACAGCGGCAGTAGAAAATGAACTGGAAGCACAAGAGGACAAAGGTGTGTCATTAACAGAAATTAATAAACTTGGTAGTAACAGCTTGGGATGGAGACTCCACCTGCTGACTGCGGAGCTCCAGTGCTTGCAGTGTAAACATCTGAGTGGCAAGTGGAGAAGGGCTCCCTTCTTAATAGCCTTTTCGCATGCAAAATAAATTATTTAATTGGTTTTAAAGGGTCCTTGTTTGCTCTCTAATTCTTTCCCCATCATTACACCAGAGGTTGTTTTGGGGGCGGTCGGGCTGCTAGGCTTTCAGTACTGTCACAGCTGAGCATTTATTACCCACCTGGCAGAAGACAGGCTGTAAGATCAATACGCGCACCAGGCATGCAGACAAGTGGTTTCGTTCAAGACACCGACAAAAATTACTTTAAAAAGCTGCTAGCACGCAGCAGTTCTTGCCCACAATGCAACCCCTATGTGCTAGAGGAATAAAATGAATAAATCAAATTAAAGTAGTGATAAGTCATGAGATGAGTCTGAAGCAATAGCTATTTGTTCAGCTCCACCATACTGAATAAAAACTGGCGACTCCCTCTGCTTCACTGAAAGCTTTCTCTACCTCCCCCCTCCGCACTAAAATTGTTTAGGCATGTTTGTAAGTACGTAGAATGAAAACAGCTGTGGTTATGTCTGTACTATTCAATATTTCCATGGATGTTCAGCCACACCATTCTGGCACAAGAAGTCTATTATCCGTGCAGCAAACTTACTGCCATCATGCAGCTAAGGAGTTCATCCGCACTGCAGATGCTGTCCTCAGCACTTTCAGGTTCTCCAATCTTTATATAAAAAATTTACTACTTGCCAGACAAACTAAAATATGATTCCACTTAATTTTTGGAAGTACAAAGCAAATTAGCAATACCACATAGGAGTTTCAACTCATCTCCCTTAGGGTTCAATTTACCTGGAACTGGCTTTTGCCTGGTGCTCTCAACACAACATGTGAAAAAGACAGAAAACAGGACTAGTTGCTGGAAAAATAGGCTGAAGAAGCTCGGGAGTTGTACACGGAGGCACTAACTCAAAACCACCTCCCCATACTACTCAGCACCTGAACACACCCCTCGGATGTGGGAAAGATCAGTCTTTGAATCGAAGTTAGACAATGTCCTGAACCAAAGTTACCAACATACCACCTGAGAGCAATTAAAGTGAACACACATTTATCAGCATCACCAAAAAAAAAAAAAAATCAAAAAACATGGATAGGATTCAGCTAGCTGATTAAACCCCTGAACTGAAGTGTCTGCACATAAAATACGTGTGCAAGCAGCCATTCTAATCAAAGCTGGCTCAGTTCAGACACCCGTAGGGAGGTGCCTGCTGCCATTTGAGAGCCTGTATGAGGCAGAAAGAGTAAGCGCAGAGAAAGGCGAGGGACTAAGGCAGGCAAGGCAAGGGAAGGCAACAAGTGCTTCTAATGTAGTACACAAGGAAGGAGAAATGTGTCATTTTCAGAGAAGTTAGGGTGTGGAGAAGAGGAATAGCAGAGAGATGATAGCATGGAGACTACTTAGTGAGCAGGGGAAAGAAAACTGTGAGTGGAAGAGCGGCACATCCATAGCTTTTCTTGTGATTACTTCCCCCCATCACAACTACATGATTTTACAGAATTGTGAGCATGCTACAGCATGCCGTGCTAGTATAGATGTAGCGCTAGCCTCTGGTCCTCCCTCATTCACCAATGCTTTAGGAATGCCCTCCCTAACTCACCAACACTTTAGGAGCACCCTCCCTGGCTGGGGAGGGAGCACCCGGACAGACAGAAAAAGGATGGACAGATCGCGCATCCTGGCATCACCGTGTCGGTGCCCGTTGCAGGCTTGCCGGCATCAGCAGCCACACACGGCTGCATGACACGCCGTGCGGAAGACACCGAGCAAAATGACAAAAAGACGGTTGTCTTTCAATTAGTCAGCGGGAAAACGGCAGGGACTGTCCGTTTCTCAGTGCTTCACTGTTGAGAAGGTTCTGCAGCCTCCCCGCAGCTATTGCACTTAAATAAAGGAGCCGTTGTTAGGGCTGCACGATATCAGCACTATACCAGTTTACAAAATAGCATGCTGAATGATTTTTTATTTACTACGAGGTTTCGCTACCTCTTGAAAAATGAGTAGCACTGTGTGTTGACACCGCTGCCCAGAACTGCTTGCCTGCAGCTATCAAGACTTTTCAGGCAGTGAATCTGAGCGCATGAGCGGTGGCCAAAGCCCCCTTGACCCAAACTGTGATCGCGCTACCATGTCCACAATTCTGAGCTATGGGGTCAGGCTACCACACCTGAAACTGTGTTGAATTTATTAGTTAAAGTATTTAGGCTTTACTCTGGAAGTAGAAGAACACAGCACTTCAGCTACTTTGTAGTATGGATTCATGCCCAGGTTCACCCCTAACATCAAACTTCCCAGCATATCATCAAAGGGTGGCAAATAAATACACCCATACAGATGCCAACGCATCTTCAGGATTAACACATTCACTTTTTTTTTTTTTGGCAAGAGACAGAATAAAGAAAAAGAATGCTCCAAGGAACAGGCAAAGAAATCACTAAACACAACTCACACAAGTAATGCAGAATTCCTGAGCAGTAAGTAGGCAGCGGGTTCACATTTGTTTTCTCAATGACAGTATTGTTTCACAGGCTCCTTCTACTCTACTCAAGCACAGATTAGCATCAAGCCAGAAAAGGACTTAGCCTTTGGAATTTTGGAAAGAATTTTGGCCAAAATACAACATTCTACATATAAATATATGTGGAAATCAATAGAAAGAATAAACCACATGATAATTCATAGCAGCAGCTGATAATTCTGGAGACAACAAGAAGAAAGGTAATTCTACAAGGAAAACTGCAAACAAGAAAAAGATCACGGTCCAAGTGGAAAGAAAAGAGACAGGATGAGGAACACCAAAGCATCTGCTCCACAGACAGAAGAATTTCCAAAACAAAACAAAAAAAACCCAAAACAAATCAAAACAAAACAAAGCAACCCCACCATATGATAGAATAGAATAGAAGCGACTAAGTTGGAAAGGACCTTTCAGATCATCGAGTACAACCATCAACCTAACTCTGACAAAAACCATCACTAAACCATGTCACTAAGCACTACTTCTACCTGTCTTTTAAACCTCCAGGGATGATGATTCCACCACTTCCCTGGGCAGCTTTTTCCAGTGTTTGATAACTCTTTCAGTGTAAATATTTTTCCTAATATCCAGTCTAAACCTCCCCTGGTGCAACCTGAGGCCGTTTCCTCTTGTCCTATCGCCTGTTACTTTGGAGAAGAGACTGACCCCCACCTCTCCACACCCTCCTTTCAGGTGATAAGAAGCAAACTCACACAGTCAAGTGAATCCATGGTATCTCAAGCTGAGCAGCCAAAACCGATGAGCACTTCTGGAAATTTTGGCCCTTGTGAATATTTTTCTTTCTTTGAAGAAAATAGTACATCTCTGATTCCTTGTTATGTCAAACCACCTTTACATTGGCTTAGGGGTATTTACATTGTCATAAACCTCACCTGAGAAAGAACAGACTCTACATCTGTCAAGCAAAATTTAGAGACTGGACAAAAAGGACTTAGCAAGAAACTCAAATTATATACCTTTGTACATTTTTCATTGCTCCAAAGATCACGTAACATAACTTTATCTTATGCATGACATGAAACTGGCCAGAATAAGAATGTTTTGAATGGAAATGAACCCATGCTAATCTTTACCCATAGCTTACATCAAATCCACCTTTCTGTTCCTATTTTAAGTGACAGATAAATATTTTGGCTACTGATTTTAACTGTTGTGGATTTACGTGCTCCAGATTTCATAGAGTAAGAAGCATGATCTAAGGTATGTTTTTCTAACACTGCGACCAAGAATGCATTACTTGAACACTTATGAAAAACTTTCATTGGAAAATGTGTGAAGCAAAGCTATTCATTATACAAGGTGGAAGTCGATTCAAGACTAAGATGCCCTCATTATGCATCTACCATGTATGCATCTGCCTAGGAGCTACGTGCATTTAAGTTCCCATTATGGCAAACAGACATCTTAATCGTTATAGTCGATGGAGCGTAAAGCATAACTCACACAGGAGAAACAGATCTCAAAGACATAAATTTCCTAGGAGATTCAGGAGACCTAGAATATGCTAGATGGCAAGTAGAAGAGAGAGCTGTTAAGTGCTCCAGTAGAAGTAAAGACTTCAGTTTGAGATTATACATTACTAGACAACAGAGACTACACAAGTAAGCCATCTGACTCCACAATGAGCCATTTTAAGTGACCTGACAAAATAAAAAGCTTGCACTTGAAAAAAAACTCCTCCTAAAAACTAAAAACAGCCACCAAACAGAAATCCATGGGAAGAAAGGCTTCCCTACATCTGTTGATCTTGTTTTCTATTTGACTCTCTGAGTTACCCAAGTGCAAGCAGATCTACACAAAATCTTGTAAGTCATTAGATGTGGGAAAAAAACAACTCAGCACTTGCAGAAGCAATCTCTTAGGCTTATGTCTCAAAGCAGTGCATCTCAGAAAAATCGTTTAATATTTCAAAATTTCCAATAAACTGCAATAAATTGTAATAAGGGTTGACCTAAGAAGAAGAGTAGTTGCCATTCTGTTGCCACATTTGTTCATTCACTACCCATGTAGGTTTCTTTATGTTTGCAAGATTAGCTTTCCTTTCTAGTAAGTGTGATGATAATTCTTCAAACTTTGGCATCATTTCACTTAGGCCTTTTGATTCCTATCTCTATGCTGGAATTTTCTTCCCTTTTACTTTGCTACTTACCTGCTCATCTCTGTTCTCTCCCACCCTCCTTAAAAGTAGACACCCTTGAATCTTTTCTCCCTTCTTTCTACTCCCATTCCATTCTGCTTTTTTCTTCTTACACGGGTTCTTATTCATTCATGTCTTCTCTCTTCCTTCCTCCAATGCAGACCACTGCCTTTTCAGCACCTTACCCTTTGTCTCTCTGTCCTGTGGCTGGGAGAATGAGGCCAAGGTTTGGGCATGCAGAGCAGCTCTGGAGATCTCGTGATCCATTCCTTGCACAAAATCCCTCTTCATATGAAGAGTCTCATCAGCTCCCGCCTTCTCACATTTACGTTATTTATCCAGTTCCTTTCTAATCTGTGGACTTCTTTTCCTGAAAACCAATTTACGTGTTACAACATAATCGCTTTGTTAGGATAGAAGAGCAGCTCAGAAATGAGTCATCTGGTCAGGTCTCTCAGAAAATACACGACTGCAGCCAGGAATTCAACCTGACTTAAAGACAGTTTCACAGTCTTGGGTGAGTTTCATTTCCTCGACAGCCGCAAGGCTGCTACGCTCGTACCCTATCAATCTGGACACTGGATTACTCGAGATTTCCTCGTGTCGCCAGTTCCACTCGTCGGTCTTTCTGTAGCTTTACCTGCAGGCTTCCTCGTGACAGAGAATGAAATTAATCTCATCTGATGTTAGACATCTATTGATTACAGATACCTACATTTAACTGGTTAGCCAGGGCTTCCTTTATAGGAACCTCTCTTAATGGAGAGAAATAGAGGTTTTTAGATTGCAATTCACTCGACCTGTTTTCTGTACCCACATTAGAAGGGGATGAATCGCATTGCACAAAGGCTTAACCTTCTCCATTTATTTATTGTAAGGGGAGCCTAGTGTTCAGTGGTACTCAATACACATGAGAGGTCTACATTTAGACAGATGAATCCCACCTGGATTCCTCACTGATTCTTCACTGGGCCTTGCGGTCCGGCTGAACTTACCTCCCACAAGTTTGGAGCTGACTGCAATGGGAAATCCCTATTACTTAAAGACATACACTTCCAAAGCTCCAAATCTGATGGCACTTTGCTTCTCACCTCTCCAAGGACACATGTTAGCTGAAGCATGTAATATATACAAATCATTTAGAAAGGTCCCAAAATCACACACTGCTTTAGTACAGCGGAGGCCTGTGTCAGCTCTGCTAGATCTTTCCACAGCCTTAAATAAACATCATTTAAAAATTGCTGACACATTTTTTACACTTTTAAGTCAGATATTGCCTTAGTATAGTTTTATTTATTTATGTCAGAGATAATGTATGAGCGCTTCCATTTCCTTTGCAAGATCTTTCTTCTGTCCTATTCCCTCACTTAACATGTCTGAGAAACCTCTTCAGAAATCATTAAGCAGTATCATCATTCATCTAATGAGACTCAGCACCATGTCACTTTATACCTAAACAAGCATACTTTCTCCAGTGTCTGTAATACGTAGGAACACAGATGAAAGCTTAAGCCACTTATAGCTTAGATAAATACAATGCTGAATGGCAGATGAAACCAGACTGTGTGAGCAACACCACTTATCTCAGCATCTTCAGTTGGCAAAAGATGCGTAAACCACGTCAAAGAGATCTACCATTCAAGAATCTTTCTATATCTGCCTCTCCACAACTGCTGTGGTGACCATCTGCCCAAAGGCTGTCCAAAGACAACTTTACCTCAAGAGTTATTCCACCAGCTTCTAGCCTGAGCTTATAGAATATAAGGTACAATTCATTTCAGGAATCCAGGCATACGGAAGGTAAGAGAGCTAAATCTCAGTTACCCTGTGGTTCTCCGAGAGTCTATGAAGGGAAAGAAGCACCTCCACAGGACAATACATCCCATTCTCAGATAGGCATTTTGGCAAGGTCAGATGGTCTCTCTCCGTCCTAATTTCTCTTTTTAAAGGAGGTGAGAGTGACGACTTCAAACTTAGACAGGCAGTGAACTTTTAAATGTCTAAAGTAAAGTGAGATGAATCCCACTCCAAATGGCTGCGGTGGGAGAGGACCTGATTGACGTAGAGCAGCTTCATGCTGGTTGACAAAAAGGCGAAGTGAGATGTAAGCTGGCTTAATATCCTAGCTTTGGCACATGTGGAGCTTTACAGTTGTTGTGCAAAATCTGTAAGGAGCCTGCAACCCAGCTCTCACACAGGCTGCCTTGTGGCTCATCATTCAGGACACGGCCAGGAAGGTGTGAGCCAAAGACATGGAAGACATGGAAGGGGTGGCTCACAGGCTCTTGTCTTGACAACTCAGCAATGCAGCAAATTGTCCCAATCACAGGGAAAGAAATACGAAGATGGAAATCCAGACCTGGCTCTGTACCACATTAAAAGAAAAAATCTGAAAGACAATACAAACACTGTATTTGAAATGGTATCAGAATTCTCTAAAGCCTTGACTTTACATTAGTCCTTCAAGAGCCAGCTCCAGAAGATGCCCTTCTCTCACAATTTTTATCCAAAATACTAAAGCTAATATTTATCCAAGCAGAAAATATAAAATGGAAGAAAAAGATATTCATCCCTCATGTCATGTGAGCTAAATCCCAAGAACGTTGTTGGGCAAAGTAACGAATGCTTCCCTTGCTTTAAGTAAGTAGATGTTTGTACATCCAAACAAAACATAATGTTTCCCCCGAGGTTCACTGAGGAATAAAGACAGCATTGATAACCATAGCAGGACGGAAGGTTAAGATTTCACTTAACGGCCAGAATTCTATCCTGTTAACTATACTATAAATTCTATTTTTCCACATTACTATGGAATATGAGTTCTACATGAACCGGATCAGAAAAAAGCCTCCTTACATGGGGTTCCTGAGCTGAACTCAAACAGGATAAAGCTCTCCTAACTTGCTCACGCACAGGGGAAAAAAAAAAAAGACTTGAATTTAGGGTGTTAGATTCTAGAAACGCATCATCAGCTGATTTTTTTTTTCTTTTTAAATGCTTTTCTTTCCCAGAAAGTTGAAAAACACAATTCTAGTTCTTCTACAGGACCAGAAACCAGATAGACAATAACCACGGTTTGTTATTAAAAATATACAAAAATCATAAAAACTAAACGCGAGTCCTGACTCATGTCTTCTAAATCCCTTGCATTGATCACACTGCGTAACTAAATGAGATTTACTGGATGTCTGTAAACAGCACAGGCAACAAAGTCAGAAATCTTTTAGTCAAGAGACAGAAACAAATCTTTTCTATCAAACCAACCCAATTTTCAATACAAAAAGAAGGAAATTTTACTGCATGTGAGTAACATTTACTCACTGCCGAGAGGCAGAGAAGACAGTAACAAATATCAGGTGCAGAAATTGGCCGCAGGGACAAGGAGGGGACTTTTTAAATCCAGTAGATGTGCAAGTCTGGGAAGATGGAGGAGGAGGACGTGCATCTCATCCAAGGAACACCTGAACTTAATAAAACCCTAAGGAAGGCTACGGAAAACACCATGCATAGCAATTTAGTCCCACCACTGTCATAAATACCAAATAGAGGTATTTCAAAGTAAAGCTTCTCCATCACTTGTCATGTTCTGTGGCTGTGAGTTGTTGAAGCTTGCAGCAGAGCTAGGGTGTGGGGTGCACCTCTCACCGAGCTGCTCCTTCTGCTGCAGTTTTCATTCACTTAAAAGAGCGACTCAGTAGCCAAGGATGGTCATGGAAAAAGCACATGAGCCAAATCAAATCCACCAGATTTTGAATATTTCAGTAAGGCTGAAACAACATTGTAAAAAGTGATTTTTGTCCTCTGTGAGGTATCGACTTCAGTCTTTGATGGTCATTTAAAAAAGCACATGTAACCACATCTGTAGGGGCAGGGAAGTTTCCCAGTTGCAGAGAAGGAGCCTTGTGACTGAAACGTAAAGACTTAGTTAGACATGAAAGTAGTCTGGATCTGCTTCCTAGCCGGGGGTTCATCTTGAGGGAACATGCTAACAGAAAAATAAATGGAAAAGATGTTTGCTGGCAAGAAGAAACCTAGAAAGCAGCAATGTTAACAAAAAGATGGTGTAAAGGAGATAAAGCTGAATGAAAAATGCCTGAATATTGTGTGACATAAAAGCAATAAAGCAACAACACTCGGGGTTATTTTCCCAGAACCTGCCAAATCCCATTAGAAACCTGCATCAAGCCTGCAAAATCAAACAGACAGCAGTTTAAAAAATACCAGAATTAAGGTTATCTCTTAATTTTATCCTCTTCTTCCACATAAGACCCAAGGCCTTATTCAGTGCGTGCTATCCAAATCCCATACCGAACACAAATTAGATTTTCTCCTCAGTGTCCCCATGGCGATCACCCGTAGTATTTCAGTGCTCCACAAAATTTCTGCTTAACGTCACAAAACCTCTGAGGAGGGAATTGCTGTTACAGAGAATATTATCCTTCATTTAAAAATAGAAATTACAGACACTACCACAGCATCCATGTGCCCGGGTATCCCAATTGAAAATCAGACACTTGGAGAGGGCAAGAGTGACCCTCACCTTTCCTGGCCCTCGGGGAACTCAGTGGCAGAGGGGACCCAACATCTGGTGCAGCACTGATGGGGTATGGCCAGACCCCTGCCTAAAAGCAGCCTTGGGGCCCCATGCTGGCCCCCTCAGCTGAGTGGCACTGGCTGGCCAGTGTCCGGAAAGAGCTGGCTGTCTTGGAAAGAGCTGGCTATCAGGGTGCTAGAGCACAAGCCAAGCAGACATTCAAGAGGTCCTGACGTCCAAGCTTGCTCCGTGACTCTCTTTTATTCAGCAGTATGGAAAAGGCCAAAAAGTAAACAGTCATTCTCTCTTTTGCCTCTTTGATTACAAGTCTGCAGGAAACTAATACCTTCCTAACTCATTCCCAAAGCACTGTTAAAGTCTTTGCTGAATCATTAAAAGGTTTTTGAAAAAAAAAAAAAAAGTATTTCTGATATCACATGCACAAAAGTACAGATTAGAGGTGACAAGTTATCTTCATTTTAACTTTTCCTTCTATCCCTGAGTACTCGAGTGTGCAGTATTAACATTCTTTCAAAAGCTTAAAAAATCTTTAAGAAAAATAGTAATATAAGCAGTTATACTGTCCCTTACCTGTCTTATTAGTAGGCGCCTAAGTAAGATTTCTCCTTTTTGTACTAATAGGATATTCATCAGCAGTGAGTGCTGATGCAATTCAGCAGCAATGCTTGATGTGATGCTGTGATTAAAAAAGACCAGCGATACCTTTTCATTAATAGATGAAAGATGCTGAATAGAGGCAAGGAGCTGACTTACTGCTGAGTTTTGCACGTGTGACATCAATACTGAGAGACCTTTTTTCTGTGCGTTGTTCTGGTGTCAGTGTATTTAAAAGGTTACCAAAAATTACCTGAAAGCAGGACAAAGTGTCTTTAAATGAGAGACTCAAAGGCTTTGATTTCTTTGATTTATCAAAACAAAGCTGGGTGTTGACTTTACTGCTTCATGATGACTAATGCCAGGTACTGAGAAGATCTTCCATCTAACAAAGAAAAGCTTTAACAGAAATAATAGCTAGAATATAACAGAGGGCAGATCCAAACTAAAGGAATATATTTGGAACAGTTGCAACAAATTACCAAGAGAACAAGTGAATTTTATGCTTCTTCATGTCTTCAAACAGAAACCAGAACCCCTTCTTAAAAATATGCTTCAGAAAAATCCAAGTGATTTTTCCCAACTTTAAAGTTAAGTAAGAATCAGGGGTAAATATATAAGTGGTAAAGGCTAAATAACATTAATTACCAGATTTTCTGGCCTTGAAGTTATTCCTTAGCCTTTCTGTGAACCAGAAGTAGTTTCAGCTATCTGTTGACAGCAGAGGAACTGTGAGGTCCCAGAATCTTGCCAGATTTTGGCAAGAAGCAATCTCTAATCTTTCTGCCTCCGTCTCTGTCCTCCCAAAAGCGTCTCTCTGTCCCTGTCCCTACCGTTCCTTACCATCCCACTCCTCTCTAGCATCCCTAATCTATAGTGGGAGGCAGTGGAGGGCAGAGAGGGGACTGGGAATGAAACTTTTTGCTTTCAGTTCTTCCATCCTAAGTAAAAAGCTTAAACTTAGAAGAGCTATAAACGGAAAAAAGGAAAAAAGGAAAAAAGGAAAAAAATAAAAAAGGAAAAAAGGAAAGGGTTGGAGCACCTCTGCTATGAGGACAGGCTGAGAGAGTTGGGGTTGTTCAGCCTGGAGAAGAGAAGGCTCCGGGGAGGCCTTATAGCGGCCTTCCAGAACTTAAAGGGGGCCTACAGGAGAGATGGGGAGGGACTCTTTATCAGGGAGTGTAGAGATAGGATGAGGGGTAACGGTTCTAAAATGAAAGAGGGGAGATTTAGGTTAGACATTAGGAAGAAATTCTTTCCTGTGAGGGTGGTGAGGCGCTGGAACAGGTTGCCCAGGGAAGTTGTGGCTGCCCCATCCCTGGAAGTGTTCAAGGCCAGGCTGGATGGGGCTTTGAGCAGCCTGGTCTAGTGGGAGGTGTCCCTGCCCATGGCAGGGGGTTGGAACTAGATGACCTTCAAGGTCCCTTCCAACTCTCACCATTCTATGACTCTGATTCTATGAAACTGGAAGGCAAACCCTCCCAGACACTGCATTTCCAGTTGCCAGGGAGGACACAGGCCCATGGAGTGTTGGGTAGACGTGAGCTGCGGAGCATTTCTGTGATTTCGTGGCTTGCTTTGCAGCGTGTCCTCCCCTCTTCTGCGGCACAAAGCACTGGGAGGAGAGGACGGGGAGGCTCAACAGCTCATTCCTCCTCCACCTCCTTCCCAAACCGCCTCTGCGTGGGTTTTTCACACATGACACACACACAGGCACACCAAAGGTTGCCACTTTGTCGAGCTGCTATAGATTGTTTGTACAGGGGGCTCTGCAGAGCGGTACCTGCCCATCCCTGCCGTCGCCTGGCAAGCGTCAACGCGCACACTTAACAGAGGTAAAATGGCATCAGAATCACAGAATGGTCAGGGTCGGAAGGGACCTTCAGAGATCATGCAGTCCAACCCCCCTGCCAAAGCAGGGTCACCCAGAGCAGGTTGCACAGGAACGTGTCCAGGTGGGTTTTGAATGTCTCCAGAGACAGAGACTCCACCACCTCTCTGGGCAGCCTGTTCCAGTGCTCTGCCACCCTCAGGGTAAAGAAGTTCCTCCTCAGGTTGAGATGGAATTTCCTGTGTTCCAGTTTGTGCCTGTTGCCCCTCGTCCTGTCGCCAGGCTCCACTGAGAAGAGCCTGACCCCATCCTCCTGACACCCACCCTTTAGATATTGATAAGCGTTGATGGGATCCGCTCTGTCTTCTCTTCTCCAGGCTGAACAGACCCAGGTCCCTTGGCCTTTCCTCGTAAGAGAGGGGCTCCAGGCCCTTCATCATCTTCATAGCCCTCTGCTGGACTCTCTCCGGTATCATTCACTGATTTCCACCTATGGAAAAACAGCTTTTTTTAAAATTTAAAAAAAAAAAAGCCAACTGAGGAAGGCAATAGGGATTCTCAGGCCCCGCAGCCGAAATCCCCGGCAGGGCGGCGCGGGTGGGCCCCGCCACCGAGAGCGCTGCTACCAGCACAAATGACATTGGTACGACGTGACGTAGAACGGCGACACACAATGTGTCGTGAGCGACACGACACTGTGGCTACCAGCCCAACAGAACAGCTGCCCCGGCCGGGAGCCTGGGGACCCGCTCCGGTGCCGGGAACGGCCGTTCCGGATCGGGCGGGAACAGATCGGGCCGGGGCGGGGTTTGAACGCTCCCAGAGCCCGTGGGGCGGCGACATCAGGGGCAGCCGCCCGCCACCTCGCGAGAAAATGAAAGAAAAGGCTTCTGCCGAAACCCGGGATCGAACCAGGGACCTTTAGATCTTCAGTCTAACGCTCTCCCAACTGAGCTATTTCGGCTGCTGTTTGGCCCCCGTCTCAAGGGGTAATACTAAGGGATTTTTCTCCACCCATCACCTGGGCGATATTTGTGGGGCATGATTTAAATAAGGCAGATGTTCTTCGTCCGACATTGCCGGATACCGCCAACGCCGCAAACGAGTTGATGACGGGTCTTTGCAAATAAAATTATGCCTTAAGGCAAAGACAAATGCTGCAATAACACAAAGCTATATGCATACGCCTATGCACACTACATAACCTGCATGCATTTAGTACCAGGATAAAGGTGTTTTGGCTGTGGCTCCCTGGATTATTTCAGGGGTAACAGGAACTCGAAGATACTGTGGGATTCAAGAGTGTTAAATTGGCAGTATTTTTGCTTCAGTTTTCAGAGACTTCATTTTGAAGTCCGGCAAATTCCATACCGAGCTGACGGAGCATGAGTAAACACAAATAGAAAGGGCACCTCCATCCTCATCCTCCATCCCCCTTCCACAGGGAAACGTTGTAACTCTGCATAAATCACAAAGCCGGTCAAAGCACAGTTACAAGAAAAATAGTTTATTCTCACAAACTTTCGGTTAGGCCTTTATTTCAACAGGCGACTGTTACCACGCTCTTGTGGCTGCAGCTTGAAGGCAGCGGATGTACCCCAGAGCACACATTACATCAGCACACGTGGCACTGCTGCTGGACACTCACGTCTCAAATTTGTTGTTTATTT
Source organism: Chroicocephalus ridibundus (assembly GCF_963924245.1). Lineage (NCBI taxonomy): Eukaryota > Metazoa > Chordata > Aves > Charadriiformes > Laridae > Chroicocephalus > Chroicocephalus ridibundus. The sequence continues at coordinate 58,840,684 of NC_086284.1, forward strand.
GCACATCCCACAGCTCTAGAAAAAGCTACCTGCGAGACCATCCCCTATTCACACTCCCAGAAATGGCGCTTTGCAAGATTGTCCGCTGCTTCCCCCTCCAGTTAGTCAAAAAAAGACAAATCAACCTCTCCCTCTTCCACAGTAGTAGAGGAGTTTAACAAATCCCTCCTTTTTTGAGGGTGGAAGAAGCAGCCTTTTCCCAAACTGTCCCTATGAATAGTTGGTGACACACATCCGCTATTTTCTCTTACTTTCAAATAGCGTATATTTTTTCCTCAAGTTCTCCCACTTAGAATCACAGAATGGTTTGGGTTGGAAGGGACCGTCAAGATCACCTAGTTCCAACCCCCTGCCATGGGCAGGGACACCTCCCACTAGACCAGGCTGCTCAAAGCCCCATCCAGCCTGGCCTTGAACACTTCCAGGGATGGGGCAGCCACAGCTTCTCTGGGCAACCTGTGCCAGTGTCTCACCACCCTCACAGTAAAGAATTTCTTCCTAATGTCTAACCTAAATCTCCCCTCTTTCATTTTAGAACCGTTACCCCTCATCCTATCTCTACACTCCCTGATAAAGAGTCCCTCCCCATCTCTCCTGTAGGCCCCCTTTAGGTACTGGAAGGGCGCTATAAGGTCTCCCCGGAGCCTTCTCTTCTCCAGGCTGAACAACCCCAGCTCTCTCAGCCTGTCCTCATAGCAGAGGTGCTCCAGCCCTCTCATCATGTTCGTGGCTCCCCTCTTGGTCTTCTTATGGAAGTTTTCTGTGAGCAACCACCCTTCTTCAGGAGCTGCAAATTGAAGACGAGGCACAAGATGTACTTTCAGAAGTTGAAATGCTGAGGACAAGGCCAGCAGTTACTCAGTGACTGAAAACAAAAACTCTTTAACAAAAAATTTCAGTTAGGGAGAGGTTAAAAAAAAAAACAAACCCACACACCGTAAAAATGTGTGCTAACAACATACTGATATAAAATCTCATATTCTCATGATTTTCCGTTGCCACTGGCAATGATTGTTTTGCTGAGAAATGGTGAATGTAATCACTTAATGAGCGTGTCTCCTACTGATGCAGCTAACATAATCTTGTGATTTTTGGTGCAGATAAACTCCAAACGTGCAATGACATATGTCAAAGTCAAAATACTATTGACTGTAGAGTTTTCATACGTTACCACAAAAATCAGGGCTACTCTGGACCAACAGGCTATTCTAATTTTTACTATTTTTAGAAACCTTTGTTTTGTCAGGTGAAATGGAAATAAAAGTAATGCAAAACAAAATGAAACAGAAACAAAAGAAAAGGACAACTCATTCTCAGATATAGTACTTTTAATAAAACAGCCCCTTTTTCCTCCAACAAAATTTGGGGTTTTTTACAAAAGTTGCTCTTACTGAAAAGTAGACACATATTAGCATTTCATAGCTATGTAAAGAGTGAAAGAACACAGTTTTAGCAAAATGGAGCATTCCAAGTCCACACGAAGCCATTCCCAACTTTCTCCTAATGGGAAACCAAATTTGTGCTATTTTGTACCCCTCCACAACCAAGATTGGAGAGGGGAAAAAAAAAACAAAAACAAAAACCAAACAAACAAAAAAAAAAAACCCTACATTTTTTTTCTCCCATAATCTCCTCCTAGATCAAGTGAGGGACAGGGTGGAGGACAAAGAAAAACTATTTCATAGTCCATCATATTGCGACAACGTAAACCAGCCTCAACCACAGCCAGCACCCCTTAATGCCAAGCAGCATGGAAAGGTAAGCAGGTTGCCAAGGCGTGGAATTTGGATACTGAGGCGAAGTCTCTGTGCTCAAAGAGCAATTAAGACTGGCTTTGCTATCTCTTGTGCAACCCAGGGGAGTGAAGGCTTGTCTGACTATCACAGGATACATAAATAATGGGGTAGTCTTGGGGAGCCAGGACAGCCCTGCTTTTCGTCAACAAAGACAGTAAAATCAAGATAACAGAGGCTTTGTGTAGTTTTTTGTTTCCTGGAGAGGCCACCATGCCTGATAATTGACCTTTGCCTCATTACCTGTGAAATGCATATTAAAGTTGACACCCCTGTATAGGCTAATGAAGATTTTAGAGAGCACGCTAAACATATATGACTATAGCACTCATTTCTCCAGCCAAATCATACTACACGTCACCTAGAGGAGGGAAACCTCATAATTTTGAGGATAAAAGGGTGGAGAGAATGACTGTTAAACTGGGAGAGAAGAAACTTGATACGCAACGGACCAGTCGACGGGCTGCGCTCTCTTCCTCCACCCCAGGCAGGGACGCCTTTCTGCATACGCGCTGCGCCTTTCACCCTCTACTGAATGTTACCCCAGCTTCTTGTACTACCAGTATTTTTGCTAGCAATATTAACCTTAATTAATTAGCGCTATCGTAGTTAGCGAATTTATAAACTGCAATCTCGAATCTGTTTCTGTCGCTCTCGATAAAATAACTGATTTCCATTATTTGTGAATCTGATTCAGTGAAAGTCCTTTGGTGGGACTCTGACAGACAAATACCGGAACTGTTATTATTTTTGCTAGCCTAGTTTCGATTATTTGTGAATCTAACTCAGGGAAAGTCCTTTGCTGGGACTCTGATTATTAATTAGTGAAAGTCCTGGAACTCTGACAGACAAATATCAAAACTACAGTCCTTTTAAATGTGACACAAGGTCAAACCAGAGAAACCCTTGGAGAAGGCAAGGACTATCTCCACCACACAAGCTGGGACCAACACACACACAAAGGCCCCATGGGCTACAACTTGCAGGGCAGGCGGGCTGCCCACAGCCCTGCTTCAGCACTTCCCCATCTTCCAAATTCTTGCTGCTGGCAAGTGACGTGCTGAAGGGCAGGCATGGTACACCCCGATAACGGGGTAGCAATGTTGGTTTTCCCCAATGCGCATGGGATTTCAGGAGCTGATTCCTGAATATCTGAGCCAACCCATAATGGTAACCCCCAAAAGAGATGCAGACCTGGCAGCTATCCACAAGTAATTTCCCAAGTGTGAGCCAGATAGAAACCCTTCACCGAAGGCCAGCTCTTCTTTAGAAAGCTTTAGCAATTTAAGCTACAGCCACATTTCCTCCATTTATTTTCTTATTTTTATTTTCTTTCTCAATTTGTTCTGTGACACAAGCCTTGAGAAAAGCAGACTGAAAGATTGCTGCATTCACAGTGTTTTACATTACTACCTTTGCCTCCCGCGGAAAGGCTTCTTCGTATCTTCCATGTAAAAACAGAGAGAAATAAAAACCTGACAGCATCACACTTATCCACATTAACAGTTCACTACTTGATCCTCTGTCCTTTTCTTTCTACAGAAGCCAGAAGGTTAATGGCAAAATAAGATGTTTAACAATAAAAAGACTTCTCCCTGTGAAAGGAATGCTCCCACCAGAGCACTCACCTGCCAAGGCAGCCTGATATACAGCAAAGTAGCTCAGAGCAAAAGCCTCCTAGATTATTTTAAAAAAAAAAAATATATACTTATATATTTTAAAAATATGCATGTACGTATTTATTTTTATGTATACATAAATAAAAGTGGGAACACTGAGCCAAAAATCTCAAACACTCAGAAGGATTAAATCAAGAACATTTAAATAAACTACAACAGCTTCCACTAAAAATTAACAAATCCGTTTGAAAAATCCACTCCCGGTAATATCCCTTGTTTGGATAGTCACATGAATGTCAAAACTTGCATCTTCAGCATCTAAACATTCAAAACAACTTTCAAAAGATCTAATCAATAATCCAGTCACACACTACTGCTTTCTTCTGTGTAGTTCTGAGCTGAAACAGTACCACAAGTTAATTGATTTTTAATGTTCCAAAAACACTGTACCTATTTGTAAAGTTTAAAATAATAATTTAGTGATCCATACTCTCTTTTCCTAAAGACATATCACATAATCAGTATTCCAGCATAAGCAGTTGTGAAAGGCAGGTACTTTCATGCAGCTCACCCACAGCAGCTGCCACAGTAAGCAGAAACACAGCTAAAACAGATCTTTGCAGTACTTCAGCTATTTCTGGTATTGACTTTTGTAAACACAAAACAGTAAGACAGAGAAGTAACTCTGCATATTATAAGGAAGCTGTATCTCAAGAAAACATAAAAATTAAGAAAATATTTTAATATTACCAGCAATGTGTGTTTGACAATGAAATGTAAGTGATTGATCGGTAGAAGCTTAACCTTAAGTATCTGGTAAGCCAAGTATTCTAAGAGACTAGTACACATTAAGTCCTGTAACTTCTGTCCTTCACAAATTAGTTTTGACGACCCAACTATCAGAAACCCCAAAAATTCAAGTACAACGCAATTCTAGTATAGTATTACTATCCCGCTTCATCACAGAAAGCTCACTTTCAGTAACACATTCCTAGGCTTTAGAACACATGCGTGGTGCTAACTTAAGCTGAGATGCTTACTCTTTAGCCGCCTTTTAAGACAACTCCCACCAACCGAGCGTGGCATTTTATCGTCAGCACCATGCAGCACACAAGAGGTGTGATGACGTTGGGAGCACTGTGGGTCCAAAGGCAGCCTAGAGGTAGTGCCGTCTGGGTCAGTACTATGAAGCTTTACATTCAGTTACTACCAAAACTTTAGCAGGGGGCAAAGCTAAAGCAAACGCTCGAAACTCCATTCTTCCTGCCCTTAGGGTGATGAGGAAAGGGCTTCTGCACGTACTTGTGTTTTGAGGGTTAACTCCCAATTTCTGGCAGACCTTAGAAGTCACAGCAATTTCCACATACGTGCAAATACGCATCCTAGTCCTATGCTCCTGCAGCTCTACCCAGGGGCAAGAGAAGGGTCTAGGACTGTGCCATGTACAGAAGCTAAAGTGATAAAACTAAGGTGAACCTTCCCTTCAATGTCTGCCACCTCAAAGCCAAAACTGTGACGATAATTTTTTCAGAATACAGGAAAAACTAAGAAATACTACAAAAACCTGCACCATCTACATTTCCAGCATGCTTACTTAATCAAGAGAAACCAGTGACACCATAACTTTTATTACTAAATCAACTTTGAAAAAGATTCATTGATGTATTTCTAGAAATGAAGTTTCCTCCCAAACTTTAGATTAAAACTCAGATATTGTTTCATCTTTAAAATGTTTGTCACAAAAAAAATAAAAAATTGTGAAACGCTGCATTGAATGAAGCCTGCCAAATCACAATTCTCAGGAGAAGTGTTTAAATTTTTTCTCCATAAATAGCCTTCATATCACAGGAAATAACATAACTGGAATGTTAACCCTGTTACAGTATTTCAAGTTTGTTACAATTACAGTTAAGAAAAGGAAATTAACATGTAAAAGAGAGTAATACAGTAAAAAGATGACAGTTAAAACAGAGCAACTTTTAAGAAAATGCCTCTAGAAATCTTAGCAAGAACACCTGCTACTTCTTGATGCTTTTCCCCCCACCCCTCCCTTAAAAAGGGCATTTAAAGTTATAGAGTAGGTAACAGTTCAGTAATCAGTCATCTGCAGAAGGTAATACTGCACCAACAGAGAAAAGGACTGAAATGTATGGGTGCCATATCTAGCTTTTTATCAACTGATTTATACTTTCCAGAAAATACAGCATTTTTCCCCTTAATTAAAAATAAAACACAACCCTTTAGAGTGACAAAAATAATATATTACACTGTAAAAACAAACTAATACAGAACTAAAACAAACTTCACTGAAAGGCCCAAAAGCTGTAATCACAATTATTATTAAGGCAGATTTGACTTGTTACACTAATTTATAGCATTATAAATATTCTTCACCCTGTACAGTTCTTTAAAAATCAACACCTAGTGAGAATATAGTATTGCACCAAAGGCTGAAATGAACAGTTTCAACTTCTAAAGTGCCAAAACCCTTCCAAAGTTGTGCCGTACTGTAGCTCTGTATTCATCATGATTCATGTACCCTGAATACATGAAGAGTTCAGTGTGGCCACTTGATTGCAGGCTTCGGAGAAACGACTGCGTGAGGTAGAGTAAACTCCTTCAGGTTCTCTGCCACCCTACGGACCACTGAGCTGTGCAAATGGCTCTGTCACAGGAAAGGGCTCCAAAGCTTTCTCAGAGTTTTTCCAGTTGTGAAAGTTTTCTTTGTACCATTCAACTAGGATGAAGAGAATGCTGATGAGTCAAGTTGACCAGAGATAACAGGGAAATGCAAATATTCCACAGATATCATAAGACTAACAACAGGCAAATGGTTCTTGATGCAAAATTTTAATCTGTAATATTAGAAAAGTCTAGTTCAGATTTTATAAATTCTTTATGCAACACTTATTCTAGCATTAAAAAGTAATTCATTCTAGTACCTGATGCTACTTTATTGTGATTAACCTTTTATTTTTTTTAATCAGGTAAATTCAGTACTTAAAAAGCAGACAATTTCATGTAAAATTAAAAGCGTTACATTCATTCTCTTTAGCCTCTCATTAACTAACCTATATACCCATTCCCCTCTTTCCCTCTTCCTATCACTTCTAAATCAATTAGTGTAAAAGCCATCAGTCCTACTTGTTTTCTTTATTCCTTCTTTCCAAGGCACTTTCGGTCTCCATCCCAAGTTGTGCATTTTTTCTGAATTCATTGGGTATCTCAGGTCATTGGTAGGTCTGAAGAAGTATGAAATGCACACAGAAAACAATTTGATTAGAACTTTTTCATTAATTAGAGATGCAGTACTTCACATTGTCTTCAAACCAACATTAGGCATGCTTCAATTTTGAAAATTCCCATCAACATGAACAGATTATATTGCCTTCAAAAAACTACATGGCAGTTGAGTGCAGCTACAACACCACAATTCAGTTTGTACAGTCAACTACTTGGAATTGACTGGAATAAATATGAATTAGTATCTTATTGGCACAAAAATGAATGCAAAACTCAAATCACTGCCAATGCAATTGTGCAAATCAGCACATTTGCAACTCTTTAAACAGTCACTACGCAAGCCAGTGTTTCCTAATATCAGCATTCACATTTTTCATCCTGAAAGCCCGCAACTTTTCACATACTTCAGATTTGAAATACATAGACTTCCGAAGCATTGTCACTACAGCGCCTCATTAGCTACACAGACTTAGTAATACTGAATATTAGAATCCCAGGCTGCACGATTCAACACAGGAAGAGATTCCCTACATTTAAGCATGGCACAAATTTTCACTTCCACAATCTGGCAGTTAGGTAGTCTAGTCCAGCATTCCTGCATTACTGGCGCTAGCAATATTGAATAGTTAAGCTACACGTGCAGATGGAAACCAGATACTTATCACCGTTACTAAAACATGCTAATCTCAAGCAGGAGCAGAACTAATTTTTCTATGGCAAGTAACCCTCATGACCTTAAGTCACTCATTATAAAATTAAATTATCATTAGTTACGTATCTTAAGAATCTTTTATGACTTCAACATTCCTTGAAACATGTACTCCTATGTGGTTAGTTTTCCCAAGCCCGTTTATGTTTAAACATTAGCAAACAGGGCCCAACACACATGAAGAAACATCTCAATCTGAATTACACTGAGACCTACTGAACACTCACATCATGTGAGCCAAAGGCAATTTGTTCAAAGTCCTGCGACACACTCAGATAGGATTCTGAAGAACACTTCCTTTTAAAAAACAAGAATTACTACAATTAAAGACACTTCAGTTGCCATGATAACAATCCAAATGTGAACAGAAAGTGAGAATTCTAAAGGCCATAGTAATACTTAACTGCTATCAGCAGATACGTCATTTCTAATCACTCTGGAGAAAGAGAGTGATATCTAAAGTAAGCAGAGACTCATTGTTGCTGCAGAAAGAAATGAAGATAAAAGAAAAGAGCCAAACCAAACCTGAAATTAACAACGGAAACACACAGCAAAAGCATATTTATAAAAGCTATCCATTTTTGCCACTGCTCTAACTTTGGCACCTCAGAGTTTTGTATCTACTTTTGAGATAGCAGTTTCAGCTTAAGATAGGAATCTAAAATTAACTACACTCTGTAGGTGCATATTTCTGCCTGTAGAGAGTGGGTCTTGCCTGTAAAGCACATCTAAGTGTGAACTAGTCACATTAACATCAAAATACTAAAGCTAAATGAGACACCATGGGATTCATCTCACTCCAGTGATGCTGAATACAAAGTACTGAATAAACTATCTAAACCACCCTTAAACTATGTAAAGCCTGTCCTCTTCGCAGAGCAGACTTCAGTAGTGAGAAGTCTACAGAAAGTTTGAAGACAGATTAGCATTACACGTTCCCCTTCAAGACATATACTCTGACCTAAAGATCCAAATAATAAACGGAAATCCTGTTTTTATATACAGTGTTCTATACAGATCGTAGATGTCAAATCCACTAGAAAAAAAAAAAAATTAAGAAAGCAAAACAGCACTTACTCCCCTCAAAAGTTTTCCCTCCTGCAGAGCAGAAACACTTTCACGAAAAGCTATTTGGCAGGAGTCCCAGAAACCTCCAGGAGAAAACTATCCTGAATGTGCTTTGTTGTTTTCTTACCTGTCTTTGACATAATCCATCCAGTGCTCCATTTCAGATTCCGAACTGGTCTTCTTTATCTGTCAAGAAGAGAAACAAAAGTCACCCCCACACATCTTGCACTGTCTTATCATACACTTAAAACCAGAATTTTTGTTTGACAAGAGTTAAGTCCATTAAAAAAAAACAAACACACACAAACAGAAATGCTCTTTCCTCTCAACTGAGTTCTCGAACTACTGAAATTATCAAAATTGTCTAGAATAATTCCAATACTTGTTGTTCATCTAAGCACTGCCTAACCATTCATAACCAAATTGTTAGATTTTAATAGCGCCACATTGTCAGACCAAAACTGAAACAGACAGCATGAAAACACCCTACCAAATGGTATTTAATCATTATGCCAGTTATGTGCCAGTCGGGATAAATGATGCAGCAGTGCAAAGCATGATAGCCCGTACTGCAAACTTACACAGCACAGCTGCCACAGGAAGGGTAGCACATCGTTCTGCTACAATTATCTTCCAAGACCCATCACAAGCCTAGAAGCTCTCTCAGAGCTACAAAAGGTTTATAGTGGAACTGCTCATACGTGCAAAGATTGGTAAAGAAAAGCATCGTAACTGTTTACTCACCAAATGGATTAACTCTTTAGCAAGCTGGGCAATGGACATCTCAAAGTTAGTTCCAATGTTATATATTTCACCTGGCTTTCCCTCCTTCAGGACAGTAAGGAATGCTTCTACCACATCAGCTGCGTAAAGGAAATTCCTTCTTTGAAGTCCAGAACCATGAATACAGCTTAAAACCAGGAAAAGGCAAGAAAGTTTTGTGTTAATCCTCAAGTAGAAGCATTCAATTTATTAGACTGTGTTTTAAGCAGTTTTGCCGTTAGCTGGTACCTGAAGGTACCTTAAGTAGCTGACATGCAACCAATCCTTTAGTTTAAGGAAATCCTATTATTAAAATAAGCAATTCATAACTCAGTTATGAAATTATGATTTTGCAAACTATACCACGTATTTATAACTGTAATTACAATTTTGTAACAAATACCACAAACAAAAAAGCAAACTACATACCATTTTCTGTTCTGTTGCAACAAAGATATAAACTTTGGAATAACCTAAGGAATTGAACAAAGAAAAAAAAAAAAAAAACACATTACTCCGCTATTTTAGAAGCTGTTATTCTGCAAAGAACGTGGTGCTTCACCAGTAAGTACCATTAAGTATTTTAATAAGACCTCTAAATACTTTTAAGTTTTCTTGTGTCTAATCAAAGAAACTGCAAGGATTTGGGGTGGGGGTGGGGGGTTAAGCCTAGATGTCTCTATTGTGTTGTAAAGCTTATCTTTCTGGTCAACCATTACAAATCAGTAGTTACAAGCCACTAGCTTGCAGCGTAAAGATTTACAGTATTATGTTATCTACAAGCTTAGATCCATTCATAATGTCCCAGAAACTTCAGAACAGTTGGCCCTGCTATTAAAGTTTTTAAACTGAAACCATTTGAAAGCTGTTCCAATCCTTTGAGTTTTGTTAACTTACTTCTCTAAACATAGGAACAAACATACTAGGTAAAACGAAAGATCCATATAGCCTAGTACTGTGTTCTTAGCAGTAAGTAAAAGTGAATACTTGAGGAAGAATATAGATAAGCTGAAAGCAAGTAATAGTGATACATCCCCCTGAATACACTCCCAACATCATGCAACCTGTAGCCAGATATTTCCCAAGCCACAGATCGATGAAAAACATATTTTTAAAAACCCTTGTTTATCCACCTGCAATAATGTAGGAAATACAAATTTATTTGGAAAAAAAAAAAAAAACACATAAAAATCAATTCAAATTAAGAAATACCTCACTAGAACTACAAAATATAGCTGCATTTCACACCAACTCCGAACTCCAAAGAGTACATACGATTATCACTGTCATTCCATCAGTGTATTTCCATTCACTAGCATAGCAGATCTTGGTATTGCTTACAAAGGCAACTCCCTCTCACTTACAACCATTTTAAATAGTTGCCCCGCAAGGTATGTGTGAATACACGCAAAGAATAAGTCACTTTGTGCTATTTCTCACCATATATCTGATTGTTATAGCTTTATCTTACCTATTTTCCGTAGAGGTTGGAACTTCTCTTTCTATACCAGACATATTGCTCTCTCAGTTTACTGTTTGAAATGTTTACCTTAGTTATTAAACATTCCTAATTACACACATGACATGTGAGTTAGTATAATTTGTAGGGGAACCCTGCCAAACATAGGGAAGTTAAACATCCTTTGAAAACTAAAAAAATTAAAAAACAAAGGTATTGTAATAAAATTCATGTAAATAAATAGAAATCTCTAACTGATGCTTTACTGACAACCAAAAAATACATGTTCATTGTGTTGATGGTGAGACATGTTAGTATGAGATCAAAATATATAACCACAGGTATGTGTGGACAAATATACTTGCAAGATAATGCTTTTTTCAAAAGTCAGTCCATTCTTATAAAAGTAACATCACTACAACCCTAAATTATGGTATACTGAACCTAAGAGTAAAGCACTGGAGCGAAGAGGAGCCCAAGACAGCTGGTTAGTATTCAAGGATCACCTCCTCCAGGCTCAGGAGTGGTGCATCCCAAGAATGAAGAAGTCAGGCAAAAGTGCCAGGAGGCCTGCGTGGATTAACAAAGAGCTCCTGGACAAGCTCAAGAGCAAAAAGGAGGCCTACAGAGGGTGGAAGCAAGGACGGGTTGACTGGGTGGAATACAGAGAAACTGTCCGAGTGACCAGGAACCAGATTAGGCAAGCTAAAACCCAGATAGAATTAAATCTGTCTAGGGGCATCAAGGATAACAAGAAAACCTTCTCTAAGTACATCAGGGGTAAAGGCAAGACTAGGGAAGATGTGGGCCCTCTCAGGAAGGAGACAGGAGACCTGGTCACCCAGGATATGGAGAAGGCTGAGGTGCTGAATGACTTTTTTGCCTCAGTCTTCACCAGCAAGGACTCCAACCTCACCACCCAAGTTGCAGGATGCAAAGGCAGGGTCTATGAGAATGAAGAACGACCCACTGTAGGAGATGATCAGGTTCGGGACCATCTGAGGAACCTGATGGTGTGTAAGTCCATGGGACTGGATGAAATCCATCCACAGGTCCTGAGGGAGCTGGCAGATGAAGCCACCAAGCCGCTTTCCATTATATTTGAAAAGTCGTGGTGGTCTGGTAAAGGTCCCGCTGATTGGAAAAGGGGAAACATAACCCCCATTTTCAAAAAGGGAAAAAGGGATGACCCAGGGAGCTACAGGCCGGTCAGTCTCACCTCTGTGCCTGGCAAGATCATGGAGCAGATCCTCCTGGAAACTCTGGTAAGGCACATGATAAATAAGAGGTGACTGGTGACAGCCAACATGGCTTCACCAAAGGCAAATCATATTGTGCCTGACAAACTTGGTGGCCTTCTATGAGGTTGCCACAGCATTGGTAGATAAGGGGAGAGCAACTGACATCATCTACCTGGACTTATGCAAAGCGTGTGACACTGTCCCACACGACATCCTGGTCTCTAAATTGGAAAAGCATGGATTTGATGGATGGACCACTCGGTGGATGGCTAGACAGCCACACTCAAAGGGTTGCAGTCAATGTCTCATTGTCCACATGGAAACTGGTGATGAGTGGCATTCCTCAGGGGTCAGTACTGCGACCAGTGTTGTTTAACATCTTTGTTGGTGACATGGACAGTGGAATTGAGTGCACCCTCAGCAAATTTGCTGACGACAACAAGCTGTGTGGCACGGTCGACACGCTGGAGGGAAGGGATGCCATCCAGAGGGACATGGACAGGCTTGAGAGGTGGGCCTGGGTGAACCTCATGAAGTTCAACCAGGCCAAGTGCAAGGCCCTGCACCTGGGTCATGGCAATCCCAGGCACAAATACAGGTTGGGCAGAGAATGGCTTGAGAGCAGCCCTGCTGAGGAGGACTCGGGAGTGCTGGTGGACAAGAAGCTCAACATGAGCAGGCAATGAGGACTTGCAGCCCAGAAAGCCAACCGCATCCTGGGCTGCATCAAAAGAAGTGTGGCCAGCAGGTCGAGGGAGGGGATTCTGCCCCCCTACTCCACTCTGGTGACACTTCACCTGGAGTACTGCGTCCAGCTCTGGAGTCCTCAGCACAAGAAGGACATGGACCTGTCGGAACAGGTCCAGTAGAGGGCCACAAAGATGGTCAGAGGGCTGGAGCACCTCTCCTATGAGGACAGGCTGAGAGAGTTGGGGTTGTTCAGCCTGGAGAAGAGAGGGCTCCAGGGAGACCTTATAGTGGCTTTCCAGTACCTAAAGGGGGCCTACAGGAAGGATGGGGAGGGACTCTTTATCAGGGAGTGGAGTGATAGGACACGGGGTAATGGCCTCAAGTTGAGAGAGGGTAGATTTAGATTGGATATCAGGAAGGAATTCTTTACTGTAAGGGTAGTGAGGCACTGGAACAGGTTGCCCGGGGAAGTTGTCAATGCCCCATCCCTGGAGGTGTTCAAGGCCAGGCTGGATGAGGTTTTGAGCAGCCTGGTCTAGTGGGAGGTGTCCCTGCCCATGGCAGGGGGTTGGAACTAGATGATCTTGACAGTCCCTTCCAACCCAAATCATTCTGTGATTCTGTTTAGCTTACTTTTTCTGGATACTGGTGTGGTCCATAAACGTTACTGCTCCTTGTGATAACAACTGGGAACTGAAAAGCATTAAATATGCACATGATTAAATAAGAAAATACATACCAGTAAAAGCTGTAGGCTTCTTGCTCATCAATAAATAATAAATTGACACACCCACAGCGCTTATCCAAAAATCTGCAAGCCCTTACAAACATTAATGAATTAAGCTATCCCTACTTCTGTCAAATAGGCAAGGGCCTCCATCCTCCTCCGTCTGTTAGAAGCACAAGTGACAAATGTTTGTAATCTCTCAGTCTTGCTATGGAACCACAATAGGACCTTACATACATATATCTGGTCAACTGAAGACTGGCTTATTACTTATTCCAAGAAAACGTTTCAGACATTAACATCTTATTCAAGTCAGCTTTACATCAAAAACAACATTGCAGAAGACCATGTGAAGAAGAAAAGACTAAAGTATTCAAAATTTTAAATATTTTGCTTAAACAAATCTGAGTAATAGGGTGGTTTTTTCCTTTCTTTTTTTTTTCTTTCACTATAAGCCTAGTGCTAATACAATTTGAACTTCTCTATAAACAGATTTCCTTCAAGCTTAACACTTCTTTTAAGTTGCTAATGTTCTCTTTGACCATTTTATCAAAGAACATTTTTAGACATTACAGTTCAGATTTGAGACAATTTTAAAACATCTGACCTTTCCCCGCTACCTTGCGGTGTATCTCCACCAATTAAGGGGTGGACATCCTCTGACACATCGAAACTACAAGACTAGCAATCAGGAAAGAGGTATCACTGTGTGGACTAGTACTGATTTTTCTTTTATACTCTTAGATACATAATACAGACACTCAAGTATGAGCTTCAGAGTTTTTGAAGCTTGCATCAACTTACTTGGTACCTTTCCCAATAAGACTGGACAAAACACTCTGCAGCTGCTTTAGAGGAGGCATAGGGATTTGTTGGACGTTTTGGTGAGGATTCATCAAACTCCTAAAATTAAAAGAAAAATTTGCATTACTCAATTTCTTTTGCCCAGAGAAGTCACAAAAGCTGCAGTTGCAACCGAAATAAAAATCCCTAAATATCCAAGCACACCAGTCTGAGACAGTCACCCTTCCACTTACAGCAGAAGACCAGTAACGAAAGACTGATTTTGTACTTCTAGCAGAGTACCTCACAGTAGCAGGTCCTTAGAGTATCTTGTAAAATAATCACTGTTCCCATAGGGAGGTTCAATCCTTTTCAGGCTCATATTGCCTCAGAGTGCCATTGCACCAGAGCTAGCAAATTAACCTTTCAGTCCTAAATAACAGGAGTCCATTCTCCCTTTCCCACAAACATTATTTCTATAAGAAAAGTAGATTTCAAAATAAAGCCCTCCAAAGCAAGGCTTCAACAATTCTGACCTGTTCCAGAACAGGTAGCTTCATGGCTACCATGCCGCTTCTATCTACTTCTTGCTTGGGGAAGGGAGGGGTAGGGGGAGATGCAATAATGAACCAAAGAAAGGAGGACTCTACATTGCCTGAGGTGGAATCCATAACAATCACGTGATTGTTATATTCATAATATAACACATGATTAAAAGTCTCGCTGTTCTTGTCTGACCTTTGCCTCTGAAACTAATTGACTCCGATTTACTTTTTGACCTTCCTCCTCCCCCTTCCCCCCGCTCCCCCCCCCAAAAACTCTTCAAGAACTACTATGATTCACAAAGAGAACAAAAAACAGATGAAATCAAAGTGCTCTTTTCAAGGCCCAGAGGCAGAAAAAGTTCACTTGAAGTTGTCTCAGCCAAAAAACACTGATTTGCAGGAGAACATCCTTGGATATCATAAAAGGCTACAAGTTGAAGTTCTGTTGAAGGAACTGAGGAAGACATTGCAACAAGAAGAAAGTGTACCTGATTTTTCTGAAATACAGTAGTATTTTCATGGATTATGGCACAAGACTCCTTGGTCGTTATTTACGCCTTTTAGAAAGACGGGCATGCATGCTTTGTCTTTTTACTGAGCTAAATTACAATTCCTGAATTAAGGTCAGGCATAAATCGGCAAGAATCGAAAAGATTTCCATAGAACAATAAGAAACATCTGCATATTTCTTCCAGTAATACAGGAATACTGTTCAAATTGTTGGTACTTACAGTTCTGTTAGTATTTTATCTAGAGTATAACACAGTTCCCTGCCTGTCAAGTTCATAGTCAAGGCAGGGCAGGAAAAAATTTAAAAAATAAAATAAAAGAACAACATACTGTGCACAATACTGAAGCCTCAAAAATGCTCCAAAGCAAAATTTATATAATACATTCCTTTGATACTATCTCTGAGGAGTATTCACATGTCATGAATGTATATAGGTAATATACATTCAATATAAAACATACTACAGAAAAAAAAGATTCAGGACAATTTTGATACTTAGCATTCTAAAAACAACCAGTGCTTGTTTACAAGTTCCAGTATTATCAGAAATAGCTCAAAAGTCATACATTTACAGAGGCCAAGGAAAGTTAGACTGATCTTTTTTTTTTCACTATTAAAAGCAACTAAAGCTAGAAAAACCCTAATGCACTTTCAAACTCACCTCATCGGTGCTACCTCCATATACTTCATCTGTACTAACATAGACAAACTTCTCCACATTGGCTTCATGCGCAGCAGCAACCAGCACATTCGTGCCATAAACGTTCACATAGGTGAATTCCAGGGCATGCCAAAATGAAAGATCTATATTAAAAAAAAAAAATCAAACAATTCTGATTAAATTTAGGCTTCCTATTGAACTGTAACATTAGAGGCTGCAATACAGACCGGGACTTTATCACCAGTTCATTGATTGTCAGATTGCAAGGTCATTATTAAATGAAGACACTTTCTACACTTACTTGAAGACAAAACCCTTGCTCTCAACAGGAGGCTGGAATTGGGAGCAAAAGCTTGTTGGCTATGGACGGTTCCATTTGAAATAGCATTATCTAACTTTACTTAAGTGGCAGCATAACTACTTCCTCCCTGCATAGGAAGGGACAAGCTCAGTAAGAAAAGTATCATTCAAAGACAGTTGTAAGATACAGTATTATATACTGTTAATTAACCAGCACCTGTTTTAATTCTTAGAATTGTTCCACTGACATAATGACCTTGTGCATGCCAAATCTGACAATTTTGAGAAGTATTTTCCTGGAGAATTCTGTGAGGATTTCTTCTCATAATGAAAGGAGTATGGTAGAGATAGTCCTCATTAAAAGTGTTAGTGAAGAGTGGTAGTCTGAAATAGGTACTTTTAAATGTAATTCATTCTCTCTTTTTAGAATCCAGGCAGGATTCTGAAGGGAGCTATGCCTAATCCTTCAGCTTACACACTGTGTTTTTTCCTGCAAGTCTGGAGCCAATCAAGTAAAAACTTAAGACGATGTACAAATTCTTTTTCCGTTGTCTTCATGACTCCACCAGTACACTGTCAGTTACCTGTGTGTCTAGATGGAATTTAGAACTGTGATGCAAAACAAAATAAAAAGGGCATTACCATTTATGCGCAATGAAAATAAACAACAGTCAGACAAAATACTTTTTAAATTAAGGCTATGAACCCCTTTAAGTTAAAAAGGCCACCAGACATTGAATCATGTAGTGTGTAGAGACAAACTGTATCCTTGTTGTATACAAAGGGAAAAGACAAAAATATCAGTATATATTTCAAACGAATATATTAATGGAAAACAATACCAAAACATGCAACAATGCTCACCTACATGTGTTTGGGCTGCAAAATGAAGGACTATATCTATTTTCTCAGTTTCAAAGAGCTGCTTTATAAAATCAGGTTCACAAATATCTCCCTAAACAGAAAAAAAAAATCATTAACAAATTATTTTCGATAGAAAATATCAAAAGCTTTCATTTGTACCAAGTGCCACATAACAAACCATTACAAAGGAAGCACGGGATACAAACAGCTCTGCCAACTGAGCTTTGGGCAACTTATGTCTAAAATAAGACCAGATATAAAACTTTCACATATTCTGAGCAACAGCCTCAACGAAATTTATATTACCATTTAACATTAGAAGCAGCATCGCCCCCAAAATATACACAACAGAAGTACACTGCACAGGTTGCTGAGGTTGAAATGACAAGTTCCCACAACAAATAAAGTTACTGGAGTCTGGCTAACGGACAGTGACACCTAGTGGCATCATAAAAGGTGACGTGGATTTCCACTTCTGTTAAAATAGATTGTTGAATGTCTTGCAAGGATTTTGGGTTTTGTTGTTTGTTCTGCTAATTTATTTTTTTTTAATTGATATATTTAGAAAATAGTCAGGTATCAACACACTAGCCATGCTTTAGTTTGACACAGAAGCAACAGCAGCTTTTAAAAGTAAATGCAAACTGAGAAAGAGCTTTTGATATTTATCTGTTGGCTCAACTTAAAATAGTACCTGAGAAGAATGGGTGTCTTTTGTATGTTCAATAACAAGGCAATTAACTAAAAATAGTTCAAATGCACCTATGTTTTAAGAAGTTCCCAAGCAACAATTCTGAACAACTGTCTCAAGAAGTACTATAAGTCAGAAACAGGAGGAAGATGAACTGATTTTCCTATTTCTCATCCCTGAATACAACTGAAACACTCCAGTAAATACACTCATACATTATTTTGAACTAAATGGTTACGATTACTGACTTTTTTTTAAAACTGAAATTCAAACTTGATACATCTGTGCTGAGCAACAACAGAAACTGTGATAAATCTACACCTTTCACACAGCCCCTTATTCTCTAAATATTCTCTAAATTCTCTAAACTTCTACTTCTCTACCTTCCGAAACAGGCTTCTTTTCTACAGCACCACTAGAGCTTTTACCCCTCCATCTCTCTCCTAAGGCCAGTAATAGTGTTACAATTCTAACGGTAAGGCCTGTCCATCACAGAGTAATTTTTCCCATGCTTTTTTTTCATATCAGTGTAAACTGCTTGACTGCATACCAGCTGCATATAAGCTCTGATCAACCTTCTTTCAAAAAAGAAAAAAAAAACCAAACCAAAAAACACACAACACAAAACCCCCACAAAACAAAAGGAAAAACAACCAACAACTGAGAAGTTGGAATGAATTATACTCGTGTAAATTCTGTGGCAACATGTTCCTACTCTAGTTCAGAAGCAGTATAGCTACGTCATTCCTTGTTACTATTCCCTGAGAGATCTAGCTGTTTGCAGGATGCCTTCTGGAACTCCATGCTACCCCCAGCAATTAAATGTTAATATATATCCAGGTAACAAGGCTTTTCTACAGCTTTCATACGTTTCATATCACATACTGGAAACTGTTGAAAACATTAGGAAGAATAACCAAGAACTCAGTTTGGGCATGCTGGAACTGCCTATATATGCTTAGTAGACATCCCCTTCGCCCTCATGCAACTTTTATCCCAATAGTTCAGGGAGAATCACTTACTAATATAAAGAGACAGGTTCACAAAAATGTAAATACCCATGGGGGTCACCAAACAAGTGAGGACAAGTTCAATTCCCAACCTTGCCTAAATCTAAGAGGTATATTTAACTTACATCTACTACCTCTGACAAAATTGCCCCAAAGTTGCCACTTCAGAAAATTAAACTATATGCATTTCTCTGATGTCCTGCAATCTCAGACAACCCAGCTAGAGAGACCACCATCAGTACTGACTTTTATAGAGGGGAAGAACCTCAGCATAAAACCCTAGCAGCCAATGTTTATCTGAACAATAAATCAAAATCCTTCTCCTATCTGAAGATAAAACTGTGGAACCAGTAAAATAATTTAACTGGCAAACTTTTAAAAAGAAGTGGCATACCTTGAATGTTCCCGTGAGACCCTGTTCCAAAACAACTATGAACTACACAGCATCAACAGCAGCAAAGGCAAGAATGTAGCCTGATGCCTAGTGCTAACAGAACGAGTGTGTTGCATACCACAGAATATGACAAGTGACAGTGTTTAAAGGTGCAAAATCTAAGACAGCATTAGAGAAGCAGGGAGGATCCAAATCTGAGTCCGTCTTGTCCATAGCACCTATCAAAAGTGAAACAATCATCCCTAAAACCACTCATCTCCATAATCAGGCTTTTACCAATTCTGTACCTCTATTATACAATAAAATATATCAGCTTTCAAAAGACTAATTCATATAAGAGACAGAAGATACCTCATATTCTCATAGACTTCTACAGATGAAATATGAAGTCTATTAAGAAGGTAAATAGATGAAGTGAATGCTGTTATGCCCACCTGATTGTCACATTACATACAGGGACTCATCCTTGACAATGAATTAGTAGTAATTTCAACTTTACCATAAATGAAAGCAGTGGATTCTAGTTTGGGGAGCTCTGCAGACCACATTACCTTGATATGGAGGCATTTAAAAAAAAAAAATATCAGTAAAAAGTCAACTTTCCTAGAAGAGAAGGCTATATCACCTGGATAAACTTGTAGTTTTCCTTCTCAGAGACAGTTTCAAGATTCTTCAAGCTTGCACAGTAGTCGAGCTAAAGAAAAATACCCACACAGTATGATTAAATGGGCTTCATGAAAGTAAATAAGCTAACTCAGATCAAACTTGATCACTAGAAAGTTTGAGAACAACATAAAAACTTCTTTCAAAAGAAAAGATATTTTGCAAGCAGATATGATGAAGCTTTAAAAAACAGAAAACTCTGAAAGGTAACTGCAAAAATTCTTAAACAGAAGTTTAGGACTTCAAAAGCTTACTCCTGTTTTATTTTTTTTGGCAAATAATTATCTGTGGTGGGCACATGAACAGAAGTGGATTTTTTTTTTTTTTACATAGGTACAAATGGACAGTCAAGCAAAAAATTAATAAATAACACTAATCCATATAAATTTCAACATGCTATGGACTGCATTAAAAATAATTTAAAACAGTTTTCCATATCAAGAAAGAATACGTGCTACTTACCTTATCTAGATTTATAATCAGATAGTTTGGATAGTTTTTCACGAGAGAGACAACTACATGTGAAGCACTGCAGGATAGAAGAAAAACATATTTTACAATTAGACAGTTAGCTTTAAGGTAACAAAGAGATGATAAATTACAAGTAAGTTCATCAATATCAAAATACTTCGGGAAAAGAGCGGGCTGTACTCAAGACAGGCAAAAGAGGAATTCACAGATATATTTTATGATATGTCAATGTTATTCTATTGATAATACCCATAACTGCATAGTTCAGGAACTACAAATCAGATTAAAAGTTCATGCTACAACAAAAGAAAGCAGCATTGCTCACAGACACCTAAAAAGAAAAAAAAACACAAACTGTTATACGTTCCATTCAATTGCCATTCTAAAATAAAATTCTAAAAAAAAAAAAAACTCTTAAGTTTATACATTAGGTATTAGGAAGTACTAAACAGTAAACTCTCCTAACCCACAATACTGACTGAGAGTCAACTCAACTCTCCAACACTGCTGTTAGGTGTAACAAGAAATGACAGCCTGACTACCAGGTGGCATTTCTCTTTGGTACAGTCTTGTGTACAAGAAGCTCACCCTGAGAGATCAGGTTTAGCAGGGCTTATTCACATAGAATGGTTTAGGCTGGAAGGGACCTTACAGATCATCTAGTTCCAACCCCCCTGCCATAGGAAGGGACACCTCCCACTAGACCAGGCTGCTCAAAACCTCATCCAGCCTGGCCTTGAACACTTCCAGGGATGGGGAATCCACAACTTCCCTGGGCAACTTGTTCCAGTGTCTCACCACCCTCAGAGTGAAGTATTTCTTCCTAATGTCCAATCTAAATCTACCCTCTTCCAGTTTGAAGCCACTACCCCTGGTCCTATCACTACATGCCCTTGTAAAAAGTCCCTCTCCAGCTTTCTTGTGGGCCCCCTTCAGATACTAAAAGGCCGCTATAAGGTCTCCTCGGAGCCTTCTTTTCTCCAGGCTGAACAACCCCAACTCTCTCAGCCTCTCTTCATAGGACAGGTGCTCCAGCCCTCTGATCACCTTCATGGCCCTCCTCTGGACTTGCTCTAACAGGTCCATGTCTTGTACTGAGGGGCCCAGAGCTGCATGCAGTACTCCAGGTGAGGTCTCACCAGAGTGGAGTAGAGGGGCAGAATCACCTCCCTCAACCCCCTGGCCACGCTGCTTTTGATGCAGCCCAGGATACAGTTGGCTTTCTGGGTTGCAAGCACACATTGCTGGCTCACGTTGAGCTTCTTGTGCACCAGCACCCCCCAGTCCTTCTCCTGCTTCCAATCTATTCTCCACCCTCCCTGTATTTGTGCCTGGGATTGCCCCAACCCACACGCGGGACCTTGCACTTGGCCTGGTTGAACTTCATGAGGTTGCCAAAGGCCCGCCTGTCAAGCCTGTCCAGGTCCCTCTGGATGGTATCTCTCCCCTCCAGCACGTTGACTGCACCACACAGCTTGGTGTGATCGGCAAACATGCTGAGGGTTCACTCAATCCCACTGTCTTCAGCCCCCCACAAGCTGAGGGGTACACGCAGAAATCTAGTTCTCTCACAGCTTCAGACTCAGCACGCTGACAGCCTCAAACTTAAGATGGACCTCAACTTCCTCTGCTTCGAGGAAAGCCCAGAGCACTGGGGAGTGGAGGTGAGAAACAGGAGCTGGCTCAGAGCACAGCCACCCCCTACCCCATCCCGGCTGAGGCTGAGCACCGTCAGCGCTGGACGGCCCCCCCTTGACCGAGCACCTTCTGACTGGCCGTGGGCAGAGGGCAGCAGGGCACCAGCCCCGCTGGCTCCCCAGCACTCACCACCTCAAAGTCCACCACACGGCAGAGCCACAGGCAGCCGCCAAGGCGAACCCGGTCCTACAGAAACGGCTGCGCCCACCACAGCCTGCCCCTGAGGGAACGCGGCCCGAGCCAACTCGGAACAGGACCAAGGGACAGCCACCCCCCCGCCCCCCGGCCTGCTCCCCACGCCCCCAGGAAGGAGGCCAGCGGCCCCCACCCAGCCTGGCGGTGAGACGAGGCCGGGCTCGGGTCTCCGCAGCCGCCACTCACATGAACCCCGCGCCGCCTGTCACCAGCAGCCGCTTCTCGAAGACCGGCAGCTCCGCAGAACCCGGCGGATCCGACATCGTCCGCGCTTTACGGCGGCGGGGGGGGAAAAGGAAGGGGGAACGACACCTCACCGCAGCGCATGCGCAACACGGGACAGAAGCTGTAGTTCGGCAGCCTCACCGGCAAGAGCCGACGTGAAAAAAACGCCTTCCCCGCTCCTCGAGCGCCCGAACAACAGAGCTCGCCGCCTCTGAAGCGAGCGGCGCAGGCACGCCGTGTGAAGAGGCCAAGGCTTTACCCTCCGCTATCCATCAACGGCGACGGCCGCCTTTTACGACGCTGGGTGTCTCAACTTACGGCCGAACCCAGTAACGGACACGTCGCCGCGCTGGGGAGGCGCGGTGGCGGGGGGGGCGCTGCCTCGCGCGCGGCTCCTATTGGTTCTCTTCCCCCCCACCGCCCTCCCGCGCCCGCTTGTAACCTGGGGGGGTCACGTGGTCACGGGAGCCGTTGCGGTACGGGCGGGGGGGGGCGGGCGGCGGTTAACGGCGGTCGCCGGCGGCGGGGTGCGGAGGATGAGGTGGCGGTTGCTGTGGCTGCTCTGCGCCGCTGGCTGGGGGGGCGCCGGCGGCAAGACGCTGCGGGGCGGCTTCGGCAGCGCCGCCGCCCGGCTGGAGCCCTGGCGGCCCGTGGCGCGGTTCCAGTTCCACGGTGGGTGCCCGAGGGGAAAGGGAAAGGCCGCGCCGGCCGGCCCGCTCCGCCGTTAGGGCGCCTCAGAGCAGCGCGGGGGTGAGGGGAGCGAGCCGTTAGGGCGGCCTGAGGGGAGCAGCGGGGGCAGCCCGGCAGCTCTTCTGCCCCCGCTGGGGACGTGCGACAAGTCTGATCCTCTGTGGGTGAGGAGCTGGGGTGGGCGGTGGGAAGCTCGTCCAGAAACGGGACCCTGCCGGAGCGAGGCGGGGGTGAAGCACGGCGGTGGGAAGAGGAGCTGGTAACGGCATGAAGAGCGTCGGAATTTGTCGGAGAGCGGCAGAGCGCTGTTGTGGGCTCTCGGCGCTGTGCCTCCCTTCGTGTCCCACTGCCTGACGTGGCGGGGGTGTCTGGGACAGCAGAGGCGTCTTAACTCTCACCCGCATCTCTCCTTCCCTCCTGGAACTCCACCGAATGAGAACGATGGTTAACATTGCACCTGTCTGTTTCACATCACTGGGTGTTTTCAGTGTCACCGTGCATCAGAGTGTAAATTCTCACCTTATTATTCTCAATGGCTTTTCTTTCCTGTGTTATTAACTCCTTGTTAGTAATAATTCCTGAACTGTTAGTTAAGAGGCCTAGCAATGAGGTGGAATCCTATTAGAGTGCCCACTGCAGAAATACAGGTTGGAAATGACTCTCTCTGCTACAGAAGTTTTACTTTGCAAAAAGAGTTATATGCAAGCATGGTGAATGCCATATACAACAAGGCTGTGCTGGTCAGCATGCTTTTCCTGTAAGCTCAGCATTTCAGTAGCTTAGGCTATTTTTTTTCTGAGTTAGCTTCATGGCGGAAGAGTTCTGCGGAATGCTTTGAAAGACAACCATGAAGATAAGGCTTGCGCAGGGCATCCTCCCAGACTGGAGGAGTAGTGTGAGAGGAAAACAAAAATGTTTGCAAGAAAAAAAATAAATCTAATGGGATGAAGGAAAATGTGACATAAGAAGAGTTGGAATGTGACCTTCCAGTGCTGAATGAGAGATGATAGATAGGGTGGGGATAGCTTGGGGAGTGACTTGAAAGCAGTTAATTATCACTGTCCTAGAAGATAATTGTAGAAGTGATCTAAATAGATATAAAGGAAAAAAAAATGCACTGATTAAATCTGAGAAAAGAACATTAAGATTCAAGATGAGTGGTTTAGGGGTTCCGATATGATTTATTCTATAAGTTATTGCATATTTCCTTAGAAGTAGTCATCTTTCTACATGTATACCCACAAGGATATGTATTTTGGGTCTTAGTGAAGCTATATGGGCTTTTTTTAGAACCTTCTGTTAATTTTTCAAAATGTTGTATTAGCAACTTAGGTAAACTGTAGTCCATATAATATTTTACAGATCAGAAGATCACCTTTTTTGAGGTTTTATTGCAGGACTGCTGTCTGGCAGCTATCTCTGAGCAGGAAAACCTTCCTGGCAAAGCGTTATTTGAAGCTGGTAGTAGTGTGTTGACTCACATCCAGCTGGTGCCTAGGTTAGGTGGGAAAGAAAATTGCTCTGACAGTTTAAAAAACACACAAAGCTTGCTAAAATTTGGATGAATTTGTACTTTTGCAGTACTCACTGATTTTTCTTTTGTGTTAAATCCTGTCTTTTAGTTACTTTAAAGAAGTCTATGGCAATATATAATGAAAGAATTTATCAAAATAAGTTTGAGGATTGTAGAATTTCCCAGACAAGATAAATTGTGTCAAATGAGCTGGTTCTAAAATGACTAAAATATTTCTCTATGTCAATAGACAGCCTATAGGTAGACTGACACATTAAAGAACACTTTTGAAGTTTGTTTTTCTTTGTATCAACTTGACAATTGTCATCTATAACTAAGTATTTTGGCTCTTACCAGTCTACAACATGAATGTCAGTTTACATAAGTTCTGGTATTAGACCCAAGAGCTACCCTATGATGCTCCTAAGTGTGCTACAAAGATTATATAATGCTAGATTGTATAATACTAGACTTGGAACCAGCTATTAAGACTGATTGAGACACTGTCTTTACTGGAACTTGAAAAAATAAAATTTGGAGTGGTAGGAAGGAACAACAGACTATCTGGAAGCCTGTTTAAAAAAAAGAAAAAAGAGGAGGAAGGAAGGCTGTTTGTAGTAGGGAAGGTTAGTGTTAACATTGGGGTTATGGTAGAGGTCTGTTTAGGTACCATCATAGAGAATCCTGCATGCAGTGTTGTGTTAGTAAGTTGCATATGACTTTTCATAAAGATGAAAGAGTGTAAAGAGTTTTATGGAAAGTAGTGGTAAAGGTTTAAGAAATAAACTGAAGCTTTAGTGCTGCTACTTACAAAAAAAAAAAATCTATGCCATGCTAGCTTTTTGTTTGTAACTGACATCAAGGCAGAGTAGTTGATTTTATTTTTTAAATATCAAGGTGACCATGCTGTTCTGTGTGTCAGAATCAAGAACGTAGCGGTAGCTGTGACAAAAGAAGCTAGACTTCACCTGTTCCAAGCACAGGAATGGCAGAAGCTGCAGAACAGTATCGAAGATCACAGCTGTACAGAGAAGTTCTCTAAAGCTCAACTGACAAGTGAGTTGCTACTTTTTTTTTTCCTTACAAATTAAGTTATCTGTGTATTTAGAACCCTGCTAAGTTATCTGTATATTTAGAATATTTATTTCAGTGAATTTGGACTTTGCATCAATTTAAGTAAAAGCAGGACTTTGGCCTTCTGTAATTAAAAATGATTACAAGGAAATGTAATTGCTTTGTTTGCATTGCTTCAGAAGACTTTGTGAGTTATGATTTAGTATACTGCTGGAAAATGATCAATCCTTGACAAATAATGACTTTAATGCAAACAGCCAAACTTTATGACTAGTTCTAGTCTCGTGCTCTCACTTGTAGACACCTCAGAAAGGATACGTGTTTGGCTGAAGTCTTCATTTACTCATTCAGTACAGAGATTTTCTTTAACTTTGCTTGGAGTAAAAATCTCTTTTTTTCTTTTTTTTTTTTTAGCTCAAACTTTTCCATAGAAAAATATGTTAAGTATGTGAAAGAATTTACAAAGAATACCATAGTAAGATGAAACTGAAGAAATTAGAAAATGTAAATGTTTGAGACAGTCAAATGTGTAGTTTGAATGTGACTTTTACTGCAGTGGAATGAAAAAAATTAGAGGCAAACTGATGCAGCCTGCTGCAGTTACCTCTAAACTTCTGAAGTGAATGCTTGTAGGGTGGGAGTATGTAGACAAAGTACACAGTAAAAGGGTAATTTTGTACCTGAAAACCTTTTTTCTCTGTTCTTTTTTTCTTCTTTTTTTTTGTCTTTCACAACCTCATAATCATTAGCTTTCCCATGGATCTGTAAGGTCATCTGCAAAAATTAGAATCATAGAATTGTTAGGGTTGGAAGGGACCTTAAAGGTCATCTAGTTCCAACCCCTTGCCATGGGCAGGGACATCTCCCATTAGATCAGGTTGCTCAGAGCCCCCTCCAGCCTGGCCTTAAAAACTTCCAGGGATGGGGCTTCCACCACCTCTCTGGGCAACCTGTTCCAGTGTCTCACCACCCTCATGGTGAAGAACTTCTTCCTAACGTCCAGTTTGAATCGTCCCATCTCTAGTTTTAATCCATTCCCTCTAGTCCTACCATTACCGGATATCCTAAAAAGTCCCTCACCAGCTTTCTTGTAGGCCCCCTTAAGGTACTGGTAGGCCACTATAAGATCTCCTTGGAGCCTTCTTTTCTCCAGGCTGAACAACCCCAACTCTCTCAGTCTGTCCTCATAGGAGGGGTGCTCCAGCCCTCTGATCATCCTTTTGGCCCTTCTCTGGACACGTTCCAGCATGTCCATATCTCTCTTGTAGTAGGGTCTCCAGAATTGGATGCAGTACTCCAGGTGGGGTCTCACGAGAGTGGAGTAGAGGGGGAGAATCACCTCCCTCCACCTGCTGGCCATGCTTCTCCTGATGCAGCCCAGGATGCAATTGTCTTTCTGGGCTGCTAGTGCACACTGACAGCTCATGTTGAGCCTCTCGTCTACCAGGACCCCCAAGTCCTTTTCTTCAGCGCTGCTCTCAAGCCAGTCACTGCCCAGCCTATATCGGTGCTTGGGATTGTCCTGACCCAGATGGAGGACCATGCACTTGGTCTTGTTGAACTTCATGAGGTTAGCATGGGCCCACCTCTCCAGCCTGTCGAGGTCCCCCTGGATGGCATCCCTTCCCTCCATCGTGTCAGCCACCCCACACAGCTTGGGGTCATTGGCAAACTTGCTGAGGGTGCACTCTATGCCACTGTACATGTCGCTGACAAAGATGTTAAACAAGGCTGGTCCCGGTACTGATCCTTGAGGGACTCCATTTGTCACTGGCCTCCACTTGGATATGGACCCATTGACAGCCACTCCTTGGGTGCGGCCGTCAAGCCAGTTCTTTATCCACTGAATTGTCAGTCCATCAAAGCCATATTTTATTAGCTTGGAGACCAGGATGTCATGTGGGACAGTGTCAAAGGCTTTGCTCAGGTCCAGGTAATCTGGGTTATGCTGCTTTATTTATCATTTAAAGTTCTTTCACCTTTTGATTTTGTAATTTGGTATTCCTCACTGAATCTCCCATTCAAATGTTTTTAATATTTGAGCTGATAATTATACCGGTATAGAATATACAGGTTAACTTGTTGTCTTGTTTATGGAGGAAGATTTCTCATTCCTTAGGAGACTCCTGTTCTCCAATTCCATGGAAATGACATTTTTCTAAGACAAGAAAACAAAAATGTAAAATATTTTCATTGTCATGATAGCACAAACCTGTCACGCATTGATGTATGAAACATGTTAGAAAATTTTTAATACAGTATCAAAGATGAGCTAATCAGGATAAAGCTTAACTCGAGTATCCATATAAATTTAAAAGAACAGTAAAACACTGAAACATTCAATTACGTAACTGGAAGACAAACATACTGAAATAATAATTTTTGCACCATTTATTGATCGTAATATTATAAAGCCTACTTAAAGCATAAATTTTCCTTTAAGAAATTAAATTAAGATGAGAGACTTTGTTCAAATATATCTTAAGTGAATACAGCTTCTTTTTAAAATAAATTTCTGTGTAGACAGAATCCCTAGAGTAACAAATTGATTTCCTGGAACATTGTCATAATGAAATCTTATACAGATGTCACTTCTAAGGATGTAGTTCCCTTACACTTGATCTGAGCTGAACATGCAGTGCTGCAGAAATGACTAGCAGTTGGTCCGTCACTCCTGTCTGTCCCAGCACTGTACTTGCTGTTTTCTACTGTGTTTAGGAATCGTATGACTACAGGGTGAGTTGGATCTGTTTGCTGATCTTGGGCAAAATCAATTACATTTCTATTTTATCTTACTTCCTTTCTTGTGAGTTAGCTTGTAGATTTGATGGAAAACTGATGAAACACACTTTGTGTGATCCTTAGTCTTGGTGCAAATGACACTGTATCAGAACTCAGCTGAGAGTTGCGATGGAGAGTCAAGCCACCCCTGTCAGCTGCAGTTTGTTTTTCGTTTGATTAAGCACCATATGAAATCCTAGACGTGTGTTTTAAAAATCTTGGGGTTTTTTTTAAGGGAGCTGTTTCATTTTGTATATTTGATTGATAAGATACGTAGCTCCAGAGCGGAATGCACACTTAACATTAGCTGCACAAGACAAATTGCCTGTGTTAGAGCACTTTTCTGGTTCATGTGTTGTCCGAATTTGTACTTCATGAAAATTGCTGCAAAGATGCATGTCGTATATTTCTTCCTGGATCCTAATGTTGATCAGTTCATGCCTTTGGAGAACAGAAAATAACTTCTTTAAGTTGAGATGAGTTTATTTAAATTACATAAATGTTTTTCACAGGTAGACTTCAAGTTAGAAATCAGTTCTAAATTTTGTCTGCAAAATATTTAGGGATAATGAGCTTGCTAAGGATTTAATATGTATGTTTGCAGCTTTTTCATTTAGAAAGGCCTTTGCATAAAACCCAGAAATACCTTGTTTTGTAGGTTATTTTTTTTTATGAATTTTTTGTCTTTCCTCATCCTTAACCATTGTCATCTTAAACTATTAAGGTGAATTAATCTACAGTCCAGTCATTATATTGTTATTTCTTCTACAGATGCCATCTACAGATGGCTTCCATTTATGGTTGAGCTGATTAGCACTCTAGTTCAGTCATCAGTGTAACAGTACTTAGAATTCTTGCAGTTTCACCCAAAACGTGTAGAGCCACAGCAAATGTTTATTTTGGAGAGATTGTGCTTGGTTAACAGTTATGTTTAGGAAAAATAGTGGTAAGATCAGTGAGCAGAAGAAATATCAGTCTCTTACATAGTTGATTTTAAACGTAATCTGATTTGAAATATGCAGTTTCATTGGATGATGGTCTAAGCCCATAGCTGTCAATTGAAATTCAGTCTATTACAGTTTGG
Organism: Chroicocephalus ridibundus; assembly: GCF_963924245.1. NCBI lineage: Eukaryota > Metazoa > Chordata > Aves > Charadriiformes > Laridae > Chroicocephalus > Chroicocephalus ridibundus. The sequence goes on from NC_086284.1 coordinate 58,870,148, forward strand.
GGAAGGTGTAATGAAATATGCTAAATTGTACCTTCAAAGTATGAATACTGTTTACCAAGCTCGCATGTGGCTGTTTGGTACTCTAAATATCTTTGAAAATAGAGTGGAATAAATTTCACAAAGGTATTTTTCATACTGCAGAAGTATCTGTTGGCTAATACAGAATAGCTAGTTCTGTCAATACTGTATTAGAGGATGGAAATGTGCTAAGCATGGGAGACACAGTTTGCAGTTGCTGGCTTCTATCAGAAGGGAGCCCTCCCAGCAAACCTAAAAGCTGAGAGGTGGAATGTGCGACATATCCTCACTAACCCTTGCCTGCACCTATTTGAAACAAAAGATCAAGTTGGAAGTCTGGTCTCTGATGTTATGGCTGGCTTTCAAACCAAAGACTGCTTTGTACTGTATGTAGTTTATAACCTGTATATGATGTGGATTTAAATTTTATCTTCATTCAAAGATGACTTGTCTAAAAACAAACTAATCAAGTACTTAACCATGTTTGTGTTTGTTTTCTTCCAAAGTGACTGTGAACCACACAGAGCAAAATCTGACAGTCTCACAGATTCCTTATCCGGAAACATGGTATGTGTTTTATGTAGACAAGTTTACCTGCGAGGAGAATTATTCTGAATCCGAGGATATTCAGTTTGAAATGGTCTTACTAAACCCAGATGCAGAAGGGAATCCATTAGATCACTTTAGCGCAGGGGAATCTGGTAAGATTTTTTTTCTTAAAATTGGATTTGTAAGTTAAGGCTCTGATCACCCAAACAAATCTGTACTTGCTATGCTTGGAAAAGTACGGGGAATAGATAGCAGAGTCTCTTATATTTCATATTCTACTTTTTCACGGAGAGTAAACTTTAATTCATTTTCTGGCATTACTGAAAAATCCTTCCCTTTCTCTAGACTGATTTTCCAAAACTTGCCTAACTGGAAGTATAGATGCATAAGGAAAGTTAGTGTTAATATCTTTGCTGATAGGTATTTTCCCCATGTTGAAATTGTAAGCTTCCACTTGAATGTGAATTTAATCTCTGATTTTAATGAATTCATAAAGTTCCTTAGCTGTGAAAAGCTTGGTTCTGTGGAACAGGAGTACATGCATGATAAAACATTTTGCCAGTACAATTTTAGTTCAACGTTTAGGTCTTTCTTAAGTACCTTAGTTGTAGACCACAGATTAGATATTTGTTAGTCCTAATTTTATTTTATTTAAGAAATGCAATTTTAAATCTTTAAACATGCAAAGAAAAACTTCTAGAAATGATTCAAGACAGTCGCTAAAGAAGCGCCCAGGTAAAATTGTATGCTTTGGACAATCCAAACCAACCTAATGTATGCTTCATTGCAGTGCTTAGCTTCCCTGCTCTGGGAGGCCTCATCAGCGTATCACTGACGTAGGGAAGAGCCCAATAGGCTTAGTCTGCCTTCATACACAGATTTAACCTACCTGCCTACCCAGAGTGAGCCTAATCACTGTGCTCGGAATCATATGCCATGCTGTCATTCTTGGTCTCAAGAAGTTATAGAGGGAACAAGGCCAGCTGCCTTTTTGAAGGGAAGAAAATATTCACTGAAATATTTACCAGATGTAAGAAAGTAGCACTGTTAATCATCCATTTTTCAAGGCTTATCAGTTGACTTACCTGTCTCTTCAACTTCTTAACTTCGCTTTTTAGTCTGCAAACTTGATTGTCAGTTTTTATTTGGTGAATTTTGTATCCAGAGGTGAATTCTAGGTTAACTTATTTTTATTCTCAAAAAGCAGTAGTAGCATTCTTTTGCTAAATCAAGGGGCAAAGCAACTACAAGACATCATGTGGCCCTTAAAAGTGGTGTACAGACCTCCTAGAGAGGCATCTCAGCTCTATATTTCTTTTGTAGGAAGACTTTGAGCACTTTGAAGCAGAACTCTGAACAGCTTGCGTGTTGAGTATGGAGGTGTGTAAATGTGTTGGATGCATATATTTAGATCTAATAAGAAACAGGGTGAGCTGCACATGCCATGTCTTCTACAGTTGCACAGGAATACCTCTGTTCATTCAGATTTAAAACTTGCATCACTGCCATGAATCCTGAAGTTACATGCTGGTGTCTACTTTCAATGAACTGAAGATGATTTCATATCTCTCTAGCTCTTTTTTTTTTTCTTTTTTTTTTTAAATACATCTTTAGGGAACAATGCTTGTCGTTTTTCCATAGAGGCGTGCATAGAACATTAGGGTATCAGAGAGAAGATCCAGCTTCATTCCTTGGTTTTCTCTTTGAGGTGACTACAAGCTATGTAGTTGCAAATGGTTCTGGTTAGGTCATCCTTCACTTTAGTTACTAAAGTTGTGGCCTGACACAGGAGATCTCAAAATTAAATTAACTATAAGGAAAGTACAGGAAAGAACTTGACACTCTAACCTTGTGATTAAGATGTTTGCCTTGAGAGGGGAGGAGGCCTGGCTTCTGATCCCTGGCAAGTAATCTCTTATCACTTTATGTGGTAGGATTTTTTTTACATAAGACATAATACCAGTAGAATCTGGGATTTCTAAAGGCAGCTGACCAGGTAGACAGCATTTTGAAGATCTTTGAAGTTAGGTATTTCAAATTAAGGTACTTATGTTTTATTTTCTCTGTTAACTCTAGGTTACTTGAAAATCAGGAAACTTTAAAAAGACAGGTTGAAAGTTACTCTGATTTTTGTAGTTATATTTCAGTGCAAATTTCTCTTCAGTCCTCTTGGTCTCAAGCCAATCATCCACAATCTGTCTTGTTGGAAGGAGCTTTCTATCCTAAATGTTTAGTGTTTATTAAAAGCTAGTTCATTTTCCTGAAGAGTTTTCCATGTGTATCCATTCATCATGGTGAGAAATAACTTACCTATGGAATCCTTGCCAACTTCGGTGGGTGTCTTTTGAAGCGGAAAGATAAAGAGTGAAAGAAAGAGTAAGAGATTGATCTAAAATGCATATTCTTGTCATTCACAAATCATGCTTTTGTATAGGTATACAAGAGAAGCAGAGTGGACCTGAAGTTTTTGTTTTATGAGTCTTTATTACCTTATGCTCTTTCTCGCATTTCACTGTATGTACGTCCAAAGTGATTAATTTTAGCCATAGAAGTTACTGTATTAGGAACTGTTCAGAATGCATCCAGTTCAAACGTTTTTCAACTTAGATACTGAAATGTGTATAATTGCTCTGTTTTTAATCTTTGGTTGGAGCTGTTTGGAAGTTTTTAGCAGAGTTGTTTCGCTGCTGGAGTCAAAACTTTGCTCAGAATCTGATTCTGTGGGCACCACTTGCTTTCAAGGAAGGCTGGAGAAGGAAAACATAAGTTTTCTGTGAGAAACGTCTGTTTACCCACTTTTGCTTATAGCTTGCTGGCTTCGACCCTTTGGGTGCTCATAAGATGGGTTCCAAAGCTTCTGGACAATAGAAAAGATTTCCAGGACCAGGTCTTTAGGAAAGCATTTTACCAGACTACTGCCAGACTGAAAATTAGAGCAATTCTGTTTTGTAAATAGTATCAGAAACTCTGGGCATTTTTTCAGATTGGTGCAAAAAAAATCCACTCTATGAACTTAGTATTGTTCTTTGTGCTGTTTTTCTTTATAAAGTTTTCTGTCTTGCTTGACTGTGGTTCTTGGTTTAACGGCTTTGTGTGGAGGAACAGTGACACCCAGTGGTGAAACAGGTTCAACAGAAGTCTGTGCTAGGTTTCTCTCCTCTCAGATTGTGCCTTTAAAAATTGAAGCAAAAAAAAGAGCTAAAAATGAGTTCTTTAATAAATGTTTCTGACTGATCAAATTGGTACAATTATATTCTGTTTATCATGAAACTGTATGCCACTTTATACTATTTCAGTAATTGCTACAAAGCTTTGTGTATTTGAACAGAATCTCTCCTACGCTCAGAAATGGTATCATTGAATAAAAAATATTTTGTCAGATCAAATAATAATCAGCTCTCTGAAAGAATTCACTGAGTTTCTTGAATAAAATAGGCTACAACTTACTAATTTTATCTGTACTACCACTTTTGGGTGACAGGTACTAAGTATTTCCTAGTGCTTATAAAAAAACCATATTTTGTTTTAGTTATTTACTGCTGGTAGCAACGCTTCTTTATAAAAAACTAAGCTGTATTTCTTTTTTTCACAGGATTACATGAATTCTTTTTCCTGCTTGTCCTAGCGTACTTCGTAACTGCTTGCATATATGCACAGTCCTTATGGCAAACTATTAAGAAGCGTGGACCTATGCATACTGTATTAAAGGTGTTGACAATTGCATTACTGTTGCAGGCTGGTTCAGCTTTTGCCAACTACCTGCATTTCTCAAGGTATCTTTGCTTATTTTTGCTTTCAGTCTTAAGACTTGAAGAACATTGTGTTATAAAGATCGGTATGTGATCTTTTCTGTGTTGATTATGACAAAACATAGGATTGACTTTTTAGAACCACATCATTGCCTAAATGTACATTTAGAGAAAACACACATCTAAGACTCACTCACTTAAAAATACCATCTTTTTATTCTTTTATCAGTTATTCTAAAGATGGAATAGGAGCACCTTTTATGGGAAGTCTGGCAGAATGTGAGTATGCTTGTCTACTGTTTCTTACGTATCACTATACATGAATCTGTAGAATAGATTAGCAAGTGCTTTTGTTGGACTGTATTATGAATTTCAACCATACCATTGGATTTTTGAATATAAAATAGTAAAAGTTGCTCTTCTGAAAAACAGATTTTATTCTGGATGTTTACAATAACTGCATTTGAAGTTATACAATTGTGATACTGTTTTGGATTTTTTAAAGGATTTTCTTGTCTGAAGATTCCTTCGTACAAACACTTAAATACATGCCTGTCACATGAATAAATGTTTCAGTACATTGAAGAGTTTTGCAGAGTTTGCATGATTTAGAGTAGCAAAGCTTTTTAGGAAGCTTAACATTTTATGGAGTGTGTCATTTCACTAGCAAATTTAACATTGATTATAATTAAACAGTTATGTGTTACAGCAGGTGATATGATTAGAATGATGCAAAAAAAAATGCTTATGTAAAGAATTGATGTTAACAAAGCATTTTTCTCCACTCTAAACAGATATTCTGAGTTCTTACTGGAACTGAATTTCTTTAAAATCCCTTCCCAAAATGCCCTGATTTACTCTTGCTGGATTCTTCAGGGTTACATGTTGTTGGGTGTTTTTTTTTTTTTCCTGTAGTTTATATTTGAAGCACTGGGGTGTTCTTTCTAAGCAAATATATTGCCTTTTGATTGGCTTGATGAAGCACCCCAAAGAATGATACTGTGGCAGTGAAATAGCATTGGAGAGTAACAGCCTATATAAAAAAAATATTTCCCATCCTAGAGTTCATTTAGAAGCTTGCAGTTGGAATTAACAGCCTCTTGATGGCACTTGGCACCACAGTAATTGCCTCTTGTTTTAACCATTTGAGCTAGCAGCTCCTTGCAGCCTCTCCAGCAACTGTATTATTAAACTTTCCATCTCATCTCCTGAAGTGAAATTAAATAGACAATATGGAGGTAGTCATAACTCCTTCCCTATAAAAAAACCCCAGTGTTAACTACCCAGCCAGAACTTCAGAGAGAATTCCTGCTTATTAGATTTTTTTTTTTGTATATTTATTGTAGCAAAGAGTCGACTTTTATTTGCTTAAAGCAAAGTTTATTAAGAATAATAAAGTAGTATTTTTTAATCAATAACTGAATTTAAGAAATTCAGCTCAGAGTTTTCCTTTCTACTGTTTTTAAGGTTTGTGGTTCCCAAAACAATAAAAGAGCACAAGTAATAGAAATGTGGAAAGCTTCAGTGTCAGTTAGAATTCTGAAGAATGGCTGATAGCAATTAGTATAGTTTGAAGATGGAATGTGCTACCATTTTACCTATATCAGAACAGAAATCCAAGCTAAAAGTAAATGGTAAAATTTCTGTTGACTGCCATGGGGCCAGAATTTCTTTCTAGAAACCTGTTCAGATACTATCCCACACAATTATTCTTTTCCCACCACCATTTAGCCTTTACCGTGAATAAAGACCTGACCCTCGGTATAATTTTTCGCCTAAGTTAATTGCATGAATCACACAAATCTGTGATGCTTCACTCAAAAGTATCACAAATAGTGATCTTTTTACCTTTTGGTAAAATCAGAATTTGAAAAGTCAAATAATATTACTATGGCTGTTGAACAGCCATAAAATTTTTTAATTGTGATGAAATCAGACAAATATAGTATCAGCTCAGTAGCATGTGACTTTACGCTGACCCTGGATGTTGTGGGATTATTGTAATTTTAGAAATTTCTCTCAACCTCCTTACTTTCTGGCACGGTATATGAGATGTCAAAGATTAAAGCTGGTACTGAAGTTTTGTCTTATGCCATTTTGTCGCGGAACCCACTTGAATTGTTGCCACACTGAAGCAGAGCAATATCTATATCCAGGATGTGATTGAGAGGTGATGTCTGGCTAAAAGTTATAGGGCAAGCTATCTTAAGGAGTGACAGAAAATAAAATGTTCTCTAGAACATACAGATTTGTTCAGTCATTTCTCTAGCTTGCAGTTGTGATACTGGTTTGGCGTGCCTTAGGTTCGTGTAACAGTTTTTTCTAGTAAGTACTGTGTCTCCACAGCTAGCACTGTAAAATAATTCCAAGGTCATTTTGCCCAAAATCAGTGCCAGTTCATTTTATTACAGAATAAGGAAGTTTGTGTTTACTAAAAGCTCTTGGCATTTCTTAAACAGCCAAGGTGTCTGAATACATTTAGAAGCATTTAAGCATATAAACTGTGAGAATACCAATATATCCCAGGAATAACATGTTGAAGTCTGGTTTATATCCATATTTTGCTAATATTACTGAGTGTCAGGGAAATATTATAGCTGATCTTCATTTGACATGCTTCCCTTGCGTGCATATTGATCTCTGTACGGTGGCAACGTTTTCTGTGCCAATATTTTTAGTAAACGTGGAAGTGCATTTATTTTTTGTAATACAGTCCAGTTGTATAAAACTAAAAGTTTGCTTTTGTGACACAGAAATATTTTTCTTGTACCTGATAGTGTAAGTGAAAATTACAAATAAAGAACAGGTTTAATTGAACTAAAAGATTAATCAAGTGAAAAAGAAAGTATTGTTGCGTGTAGTGCCCGATCTCTAGTTTCTGAACTAAATTTGCAATTTACATAATATACGAATCAATCTTTCTTGTACATCTCTTGTACGTACAATGAGCCAGTTTACTCTCAAATCCAAACACTAAATTAAAAATTGCTTTATAAATTTCAGTCAAAAACTTACCATGTCTAAAGCTAGCAATCACCCAGAAATAAATCTTCAGTTCTTTCTCCTGTCAGTAGTACTTCAGCAAGGCTAACAAGTAAAGGCTTTAATATATTCCAGCTTGAAGTTTTCTTTATTCAGATACAGCTTCAAACACACGTTTGAGATGCTGATTAAGAATGTTACCTTTATGGAGTACGTGTTAATTGTTCCCAAACAGAGGAAAAAAATGGACATAGTAAAATGAGACAAAGGTAGTTTGCATTTAATAAAATGAAATACAGACAAGTTTTTGCTCCAGATGAAGTTCGTGTTAGGGTTATTAATTATATTTTCCCCTTTAAGTATCTGAGAGTGGAATTTGTCCTAAATATTTGTGCTTTCTGTTGCAAGCTACTGCATCCTTAAGACAAAGTGCAGTTAATTTAAAGTACAATGCAACTATCTGCTTTTTGAACAAAAGTTTGTCAGAGCAAAGAAAGGAGTTCATTTCATCGTGTTTCATATTTGCAGTGTGATTAACATATATATGATTTTAGTTCTTTAGCATTTGTAAATCTATTTATGCAGACAGGCTCCTGAGCCCAGACTTCTTTGACACAAGAGTGGGATTTGGAAGGATGTGGCGCTGTGCCCGTGTTGTTGCAGAACTGCAGCATAACTACAGGAAAGCTGATAGTGATCTGTTTGGTCACTGGAAACTACCCAAAATATCCAGATTTTGTGGCAAAGCAGCCTCAGCTAGTCAAACTGTCATCAAAATTATGACTAAAGGTGATACAAAGGTGTGAATGTCCATCCTTCATTTGTGGGTATATAGAAATATATATTTTTGCTTTAGAAAAAACTATTTTTATTGTGACTCTACTTCTTTTTCTTTTATTTTCAATAGTGTGTGACATAATCTCACAGATACAAATGTTGTATTTATTGTTGAGTCTGTGTATGGGTTGGACGATAGGCAGAATGAAGAAATCTCAGGGCAGACCTCTTCAGTGGGATTCCACTCCAACATCTACTGGCATTGCTGTAGTAGTTGTTGTTACACAGGTTTGTATTTTATATTCATTCTTATACTGAAATATACAGCTGCTATTAAGTATGACAGAACCATGAACCAACTAATTTCAATATTTTATGAGGGAGGGAGTATCAAGACTGGAAAAAAAACCCACAGCATAATGTGCACCTAGTATGTCTAATAGGTAACAACACCTTCTCTTTACTTTAACAATTTAAGTTGTAGCTCCACAGTATGTTTTTGTTCAGCAGTAAAACCACTTAAGAAGTTCCCACAGTTTTCCAAACTCCTGGTTGTGCCAATTGTTCGTAGCATTATACTGTAAACCAGATCAGTGGAATGATCTAGATTGGGGGTGGGGGTGGGGGGGAGAGAGATTTCAGCACAGTCATTTTACTGATCTGATTTATAATGTGGTACTATAAATAGTTGTAAACACTACAACTGAGGGGTTGTGAACTACATTGTGGGGGGTGACAACAAGCAGCATGAGAGGAAAGACAAGAAAAACCGCTGTGAGAAATTCTTTCTGTCGCCAAAAAAAATTTAAATCCTCAGTGTGCTCCTCTTAAAACCACTCAAATAGGATATCTAATGGTCTTTTCAATCAATATAAGGGAATTCTTGAAAGGTTCATGTGCAGGATTGGTCTTGCAAATATACAAATGGTCTGACACATAATTTCATTCAAATATTTTCCATTAGTATAAATTAGAAAGTCAAGTAAACCCATACCTTAAAAGTAAATTGTAATGGAGATCATCCAACCCTGGCGGTGCCTTTTGTAAACAAATTTTTTTAAATCGCAACATAAAGACAAGAGAGTCTGAAAGCCATTGAGAAAGAAGAACAGGGAGAAACTGGAGACAGTAATGAGGAAGAGATTATAGTGAAAATTTTGTGCCATTTGAGTAGTATCTGTAATTAGTGCTGCTTCCAAACTAAATAAGTGGACTGCTAAAACATTAAGAGTAGCTGGGAGCTGACATTTCTTGCTAATTAAGAATATAAACCAAAGGCTATTAAGGTCAATGGGACTGTTGAAATTTAAAGACAGGTTCATTCCACCTTACTTTGACACCCATCTAGAACCAGAAATTTTACATGCTGGTAGTAAAGACAACTTCTAAAAGTATTTAATTTTATTCATACCTTTCCACTTGTACATACATATGGGTGTGTTAATACTCTGTCACTTGAGACTGGAAAGTTGTTTGTTTGTTTCCTTTTTACTATAAGTAGAAAGGACACTCAGTATCATCAGCTTCTTTTTTTCCTTTTTTTGGTTGTTACTTGTGGTAAAAATTGGGCCAGGTACCATACATATCTGCTGCTTCCTCCCGTACTGGTCCATTACATATTTGTGTTGGCTCTTTGAGCGCCACTGAGGCATTGACACAAAGTTGGCCGTCTTACTTTTCACCATGAAGGCACAATTCTACCACATCTCTCCTCCTGGTACCATTGGGAATGTCAGGTTTGGCAGCAGTCTTATAGGAACAGAATATGGGTATCAGAGTATGTCATTGCCTGGGTGGTCTCAGGGTCCCCATCTCAGGGTCTGCTGTCTCCAGAAAAAGTTCCCTGACACCAAGAGTATCCTTGTCCCTTCTGGAGAAGATGGTTTTCATCTCGTGGTTCAGTACATAGGAGATACACCTTCTGCCATGTTTCTTCTTCTTAATACAGAATGCGGATGTTGAGCTCAGGGGAGCAGGATCCAGAATGCATCTTTTCTATCAAAGGTTCTTCATTCTCTGCATTAGTCTGTTGTTCACTGGTCTGTCTAGATTGATGTGGATCTTAGACCTGCAGTAATAGGGCAATTAATGAGCATTTTTAATGATTAAAAACCTAGAATAACTTCCTTTCTGTCCTGCTCTTTCCCAGAGATTCTTACGGGAGAGCTAGTTTCCTCCCATGCCATAGATTGGATGGAGTTACGTGGATAATTAGAGATGTTCTGAGAACTTGGTGTGAAGGGTGCGGGAGACCACATGCATTACCCTAATGCCCTAACGCAGCAGATGAAGATAGAACCATGCTAGTTTTATTGACGTTCTACATTTCCTGTCCTCCCCTCATCTTCAGGGAAGTCAAGCAAGTGGACGGTCTGGGAAAACATGTTGTTCTTCAACGTAACTGCAGTTTTGACTGGCAAACTGTCTGACCCTGTTTGCCTGCTACTAGTTCAAATTACTCAGCAAATTTTCAGGGGTTTTTCTCCTCTTTGTACTGATGCTGTGGATTCTTTCTTTTTGTTCTTTCAGAAACAGCAGCGATTTCCCAGGCTTTGTTTACAGGTTACCATCAGTGTAGGGTGGATACAACCTCCTAGTCAGCAAATCTTTTGTGGTCTTTGCGGCTGCAAAGAGGTAGCATCTCAAAGGAGGGACAAGTCTGCCATTCGGCATCTCCGTTTGCCTTAACTTGTTCTCTATTTCAGCCTCAGAACAAAAGATTCCCAGGCCACTCTCCATTCATTAAAGATTACACTCTCTGCTGCTGACACACAAACCTTGTTCAAAACTTTCTTGATGGCAGGCCTTTCCCATCACATAGACCTGAGGAGTTTCAGCTTTCAGGGCTGATCAGAGTGGAAGCAACGATTCTAGAAAGATAGCTGACCACTGTGAATGTGACCAAAATGACATAGAATCTTACTGCATTAGACATCATGCTTCACAGGGGTAGGTACGCCCCAAAGGTGTGCTCAGAATCAGCTATACCTCTGACCTTGGATCTAAAACCATTTTTTACTGTACTGGCATTGCATGATATCAGATATCCAAGTACTATATACGGTTATAAACAGCTAGTTAATCCACTTTGCCTTGCTGCTACTTTTAATTTCCCTTTTGCTTCCCCCTTCCCCTTGCCTCTCAGAAATGAGAACCTGCATTTACTGGAGACTGATATGTTATCTTGGCTTGCCATAAAGTCAGTGTTGGCAAAGCGAAGGGGAGGATGGGTTCTACCATAATTGTTCCCTCATGTGAAAAAATAAGAGTGTCTGGTTCATTATATGGATGTGGAGGTTCAGCTTGTATATCTGGAACATCAGGACGATGTCCGTGGCAAACATTCTTCTAGCATTTGAAGAGGAAGGCCGGTACTGGACAGTGGTTCATGTCCAGTACAGCTGCAGTCTCCTTCTCTGGAGATATTCAAAACCTGCCTGGATGCATTCCTGTCCAGCCTGCTCTAGGTGAACCTGCTTTGGCAGCGGGGTTGAACTAGATGATCATCAGAGGTTCCTTCCAACCTTTACCATTCTGTGGTTCCACTGTGAACCAAGATAGGTCGGAAGCATGTGCAGATGAAGTCAGGCATTTTGAGCAGTGTGTTATGTAAACAAGGAGGTGGTCATTCTTCTTTACTTCAGAAAGAAGGAATATAGCTAGTGTGAATCAGCTCTTCAGCTACCTAGCTCATCCAGCTCTTTTGTCTACAGCCTAAGCAGAGTTGTTCTGGATAACAATTAGAATTTCCCCACATTTTCTTCTCAGAGCTCATAGTTCTGCACACTGTCAACAAGAAAAATGTCTCTGATACCCATTTCAGCAGGTTGGTGTCTGGATGTTTTTTCAGCTTGTTCCTGATATTGCCGCTAGGTGAGCTGATATGTGCCTTTCTGTAGTCAAGGTGAGGAACTTCAGGGTTTATTGACCTTAATTTCTCAGGCATAGCCAGCCAAAAAGATCTTGTCTTCAAGATCATGCTTGTCTATGAAAGCTCTTCCTTCATTGAGAACAGATTGCCTAATCCATAGTAACCTAGAAACTCTCCATGGCACAGATTTCTCTTTTATAGGATCCTGCTTTTCTCTGGTGAGTGAGAACAGTTCCGGCTCGTAGTAAGACCAACGACACACGTTCACCCTGTCCAAGCTTCCAGTGTGTTGCACTGACGGTTCCATCTCTGCCTCTAATGCCTCTGCCTTCTGCTTATTTTGTAATAATCTAATGAAACTGAAGGAAGATGAACTTCTGTGATCTTACATTGCTGTCACTACACACAGTCTTTGATCAACTGATTCCTGTGTTGTTTACACTCTTTAAAGGGCTGGTCCAGAGCATACCCTGCTGTCAGACGCTGTTTTCCCATAGGGATTTGGACTTTGTTCTCATGATTCCTTTATTCCAGCTCTTTGTCATCTTCTCATGAAAGTGGCTTCCTTCACTGCTGTTGCTATTGTTGTAGGTTAAAGGAAAATCCAAACCCTTATGAGCTCTGTTTTTTTAAGTTTAAGCCATCCCTGGGATCTACCTAAAGTTTCTTGGTAAAACAGTATCACAGTTCCATCTCCATCAGCCTATATTTCTTCCCCCCAGACATATGCTTTAGTCAGGAAGATTCTATACATAGGGGGTGGTTGGTTTTTTTTATTTTCTCAGACAGTGTATGTCCAGTCCAGGGAAGTTACACCTGGGAGTAGCCAAGGTATTTAAATATCACAAGGGAAAATGCTGTGTACAAGACTGTGGTGATTCTGTAACTGGTAGAAGCCTTGTTTGTTGCCTGAGCATGTTCTACCTGGACTGAAATAACTTCTGTGATAGGAATTCATCAATTTCATGCCAAAACTAGTGCTGTAGACACAACTTTATCAAACATTGTGTGGTATCTCAGGGTTTCAGGAGCCATTTAGTCTTATTTCAGTCTTACTCCTTGACAGAGTTCTCAGTCAAGTAATTTGATCATTTGAAGATGTTTGCTTGAAGTTATTCAGAGTGTTATGGTGGGAACATTGAAGCCTGATGGTCAGATTGTTTACGAGTAATCAGTGGTGTTCAAGATGTTCATCCTTCATGTCTGTCCCTCTCCCATCCTTCCATTTTCCACCCAGGTAGTTGAGGAGTGGCTGAAACGACAGCAGTCATGCTTGCCATGTCATTGCCTCGGTAAGGGAGGGGAAAAGCGTATGAGTACTCTCTGAGGATATTCTAAGTAAAAATTATCCTGTCCTGACTGATGAGACTCAAGGACAGCCACCTTTGGAAGGGACAGGTGGATTGCACTCTTTTTTTTTTTTTTTTTTTTTTTAAAAAGTTAATGTCAGTAAGCTTTTTGTCTTTATGTAGTTAGTGTAGTGAGCCTTTGAATGTGTTCAGAAAGGAATCTGACTAATTTAGGTTTCTAAATTGAGGCATACAGTGTCTGCTTCTGAAGGCCTTCAGAGCTACATCACTCACATAAATCAAATTTGCCTACCTTTCTTCAGAAAGCCTGCTTCATTAGGCATCTGAAACGTAAGTGCAAGTTAGATTCATGCAGTAGGTGGACTGGATTCCAGTGTATATTAAGTTCTTAAAATGCCATTCAGCTGCTACAAGATGCTGGGAGAGTCTAAACTTTATGGGTATTCTAATTTATAACGTTAACATTCCCAAAGTCTTAAAAAGGTATTCTTCAGCAAGACCCATTTTTTATGCAACATGTAGACGTCTGCCTTGTACCCAACTAAGATTCAGAAACTAGGCACTTCTTTAATCTGTTTTTCCTTAGAGAATCTATCAATATTCTTTCTCACAGTGCTCCTACAAAATTGGATTCTGCAGCAGATGTGTACAGTGCTGAGATTTAAGGAGGATTGCTATCTTCATGCAGTTATCTGTTGGCTAGAGCGTTTGTCCAGATGTTGGGACGGCATTTAGAACCTGTGATGCTCCCTTTCCAAGACCCTAGGAGGTTTCTGAGACGGTTGCTTGCAGAGTCAGGCTCGCTCGCAGTTTCTGACCTAGCTGGTGTTGAATTCTTTTCTCCACAATGGCACAGCTTCAATAGAAGGGGTGGAGAGTGGCCCACCCAAGAACAGCCTATAGCCTGGCAGTTGGGGCACTCTCCAAGGAGGTGGGAGATGCGAGTTGGATATCCTTTAGGCAAAGACGGGAATTGTGGGAGATCCAAGTTCAACCTGGGTGAATGCTTGAGCCTTTAGGCTATTGTATAAAAGGGGCAGCAGCACCACCCTCTTACTTCCCCATCTTTGAAAAGAAAAGTGAATCCTGTTAGGATTTTGAAAGAAAAGGCGTAGTCGCCTGCCTTTGAAACAAGCTTTACAGGTTGTGGATCCCAAGTGGAAGGAGACACCTCCCTGTAGCTCTATGGAATCATTTCAGTGGGCTTCCTGCTTAGTAGGCCGACTGTTTAACTAGATGATTATTTTGGATCTTATGTTAAGGTGCCACATTCCTTCTATCCAAATTAGAGGAAACTTTAACTTGTAAAACTTTCTAAAAGTTATAGAGCGCAAGAAGTGAGACTCTGCTCCTGCCAGTTACGCTTGGAGTAATAGGTGGTGACAAAAAGCAGCTCGGGTTCGGGTTTTTTTGTGTAACATGGCAGTCTCCAGCAAGCAGAGCGGAGCATGACCAGTTGTGCGGATAATGTAATCTGTGATGGGAAGATTAATTGAGGTTTAGTGTAACCTTGTTTACTCTAAATGTACTTTGCTGTTTGTGTTCTTTCTCCAGAGCTTTTTGTTAATTTGGGAACAGTTTGAAGATACAAATCACCACAGCTACCATTCACACCATGGTTTAGCAAGCGGACTGCTTATTGGCCTCAGAGTTTGCCTAGCTTTGTCACTGGCTGCTGGTCTTTACCAGATCATCACGGTGGAGAGAAGCACGCTGAAAAGGGAGTTCTATATCACCTTTGCCAAAGTATGGGTTACATCAGGGAAACTGATCCCTTCTGCTGTAAATATAATTGTGGCGTGCAGTTGACTGAAGCACTAAACTCTCTTCCTCCATAAGAAAGTTAATGTTTAACTGTCTGATTTGATTAAATTGCACCCTGTCATCATACTCTGAGTAGTCATTTTAATTTGACAAGGAGTATAGAGCTTTTTTTAAACAGAAATCCCACCTTTCATTGTGTGGTTTTCGTTCTGTTGATTGAAAATTAAACAATGGGCTCATAAAATAGAGAGAAATGTAAATGCAGTTCCTCTAACTGTCATCTCTTTCTTCTAAGCTGGCATGTAGTCATTTTATAACTTATACTCATCTTCTCTTTTAGGCCTGCATTCTCTGGTTTTTGTGCCACCCATGTCTTGCAACCATTGCTATATTATTCAGAGAATATCAAAGAGAAAAGGTATGTACAGGCAAGATAAAAGAGATGGAATTTGAATAGTAGTTGTTCTTCATATTCAGTGTTTGTTAGCAAACTCATGCTCTTAGGCTGTTAATCTTATGACCCCAAAGCAACTTGAAAAGTCTTAGTCACACAGCTCTCATTGATGCTAATGTGAGTCATATTTTACAAAGGCATACAGGGCTTGAATCATCTAAGGGTAATCATTTCTAGGTTAAGGGAGGGATAGGGGGAGATTGTAAAGTCAAAGGAAAATGTGGAGGGGGTGTTTTGTTTTATTGTTTGCTCGTTTGCTTTTTAATTAAAACCACCTTGGGGATTCATTTAACAAAGCTAGTAGAAAGATAAACCAGTGGATTTTTTTTTGTTGTTGTTGTTTGCTTTTCAGTTTTCGTCCTTTAAAAGCTTTATGTGGTTAAATAGGTCAGGGAACCTGTAGCTGAACTGTACTTTTTAGATTAAGAAATATTTCTAAATATGTATTTTGGTTTGTAAGCTCTAAATAGTTAAAAACAAAGGTGGACTCACTGGGTTTCTCGGTTGCTTAAACATATTGGGAACTAGAGAACTAGTGTGTGGAGCCTGCCATGTTCAGATAAAGTGCACTACTGTGCTCAGGTGATTGACTACCTCATTCCAGGGTAGAGTTTGCTTCTTTTCTTTATGGTTATAACCATCTGTGCATTTCTATGCAAATATTTTCAGAAATTGAGCTTTTATTTGTGTAGAGGCTATGTAAGGGAAAGAAAAAGGTTCCACTAAAAATACATAGTAAATGAAATACTGCATTTGATTATTTAAAAAAAAAATCTAGGGAGAAAAAAAAAGACTCCTCTAGAGCTACTAATGAAGTGACGAGACTTTGTTGTTGTTGCTTGATGAAAACGTCATCAGGGCAGGAGGACAATCTCTAGCAGTAGGATCAGTAAAGGAAATTTTTGCAATATTTTGAGATTTCGAGCTTACTGAAGGGAGAGTACAGTTGCTGTGCTCTTACATTTGAGGAAGCTTAACCATCGTGTGCAGCTGCAGTTCTGACATGATAATTTAGCTGTTTCCTTATTTAAATACACTTCAATACAATGAAGAAACGTATGATCAATAAATACCATAGTTCTTTAAGAAAAGCATGTATTTTAAAAGACCCTTTGTACATAAACTTAGACTTTCGTTTTCTTGGAAACAGTGGTTACCATTATGCATTTGATAAATACTGCCTTACACAACTTTTACAGATGAAGAGACTTGCACTGCAAAGAGGTCTGGCTAAATGAGACTGATAAATCACTATCCTCACAGCTCCATGATTGTGCTAGTGCAAAGTGTTTCCAAGCTTCTTTTTTTTCCACTCTGTTTGTTGTAAGAATAGAATATCTAAACATCACCTCTGCTTGTGAAACTGCATGGGTGGTGAATTGCAAGCCTGAAATTCCCCAGAACAGAGACTGCCAGAAGGGTTCTTTGACTTGCCCAGGGCTATCTACTGATTTAAAAACACCCAGGTGTGAGAGTCTGAATCCTGGACTAGAGATTCATGTTCAAATCTTCTGTAACTGCAGCATGTTAAAAGGTTTGAAGTTAAACCTCAAGCACTTACACAGTATGCTGATAGAAATTTATTGTGGTTTGTTTGGTGATTTTATTTATTTTTTTTTTTTACTTTTTCCTTTTCTCTCTTTTTTTGTCTCTAGATTATTACCATAGGCGTTATCCTCTGTCAGTGCATCTCCATGGTTATCCTCTACAGACTCTTTCTATCTCATAGTCTATATTGGGAAGTATCTTCACTGTCATCAGTGACATTGCCACTAACAGTATCCTCTGGACATAAAAATCGACATCACTTCTGAGATGTTTAGGAAGAATAAATTATGTAATGAATGTGCAATAATGACTTAAATATACAGGTATTTTTGTCACAGGTATGTGATACGTTGGTTTCACTGTAAAACTGAATGATAATATCAGAGCACTTCACAGACCTTTGGTCTGACAAACTCCCTAGATTAATCTGTTAAAAGCATTGTGGGGTGGAAAAATCCATAATTTGAATAATTTTATAATTATTCTGTATGTCTGGCATGTGGTGCTGAGCTGTATCACAGGAAAGTACAACGAATCTTTTCTCTCCCATTCGCAGACACAAAAAAATGTCCTTACTTTGTATCAATACTAGGTTTGAAGGTCTTATAAAATGCAGTTCTTAAAACATCTACAAGCTCAAACAAGTCTGAAATAGGCCAGTTGTGAAATTGGTGTGATGCGTAACGTTGAATACAAGTTCTTTTATTTTCATGCTTTAGAGAAAATGCATTTTATGTGTAAGTATAAAAGAAGGGGAAATAAAAGAAGAGTCCTCTAGAAAACACATGTAAAATGTTCACAGCTGACTGAGAGAAACTTTCCTTTATTATTACTGTAAAAGAAAAGCCTTTTTTGCAACTAATATTCATACTGGTTAAAATTCTAATGGGAATGAAAATAGGGTTTATATCTGCCTTTTTTTTTTTTTAAATGTAACAAAATTTCATCCAGTAATGAAGGTCTAAACAGTATTTGAGGCTTAGAATACATAGCAACATAAAGGTAATTAAAACAGCAGGCTTGCATTTTTTAAAGAAAAAAAAAAAGGCAAAGAAAATGGAATGGGTGATGTGGTACTAGAATTTTAATCCTGATATAATTCATTTCTGTTACATTGAGGATTCAATCATAATTAAGCCATATACACAGATTAAATTAACAGAAGCATTTCAAATAAATGTTGGTTTCAGTCATCAACTACCCATGAATTCCTGCCCAAGGATACTTAATCAGGATTAAATTTTCTATGAATAATTGAAAAACAAAATACTCACTGGATTTGTTATAATCCATGTTGGCACTGGGTTCTAAGTAGTTGCCATCTTCCATCCATTGTAATAAAGCCATACTACTTTGTGATGCCCTAGCATTCAGAAAGCCAGTGTAAATATATACTTTGTTGAAGTGCCTATTTATTGAGTGTGATTAAATCATGCTGACATTTTTTTTCATTCATAATAACAACATAACCTATTGCCATTGTGACTGAAATAGTTCTTTTTGGATTTAGTTTAGTGTTTGTCAAATTTTAGGCTTCCTTTCATATGTGTGTGTTTCTCCACAACATGGATTCTGTTTTCTAGTGAATGAACGTGTGTTTCTTCTTAACAGTGTGTATTTAATTATGTCTCCATGAAAATACGAAGACACTGGGGTTCTAGCTTTAAAATAGCCCTGACTTTTCTCTTCCTGTTTGCCTCAGTTGTGAGCATAGTTGAAACATAAGTCTATTACATTTTAGTTTAGAGGCAAAACTAGACATTTGCCTTTCACTAAGGCAAAATGGCAACATGACAAAGTTGCTCATTAAATCATCTCCTTTCTTATTGTTTGTAATTCAGATCAAGAATGGCAGGTTGAGGCTGGAAAAGATGAGATATTATGATTTCACACAATCTTCAGAATGATTAAAAGATTAATTATTACATTCCTCTGATAACCACACAAAAATATTATTGGTTAAAACTTCAGTCTTTATTTCCCTGCTTATCTCTGTACTTTTCATCTTCTCAAGAAAAAAGCATCCTGTTTTTGATAAGTCTCCAATAATGCAGTAGAAGAGTTCTATCAGTCCTCATGTACAAGACACAAAATTCACACGTAAAATAGAATTTTCTGGTAGACGCAAGAACTACTTTACAGTTTATGATCCATCATGATAAAAGTTTTAATCTATGCAGAAATACCTGTATGTGACTTTCAGAAGAGGCACTCTATTTGTTTTCTTCTCCAGAAGTATTTTCTGAATTCCTGTAGTCCTTCTGACTTCAGTCGGCCAGTATTAAGGTAAACGGTATCTTAATTTCACCTTATAAATGTACCCTACGACAATTCATAAAATTAATTCATAGTTAATCTGAGTATGAATATGAAGCATAAGATGTCGTCTCTTAATCTTTTCCGGTTTGCCCCATAAATCAACAGGTAACTCTATCCTCCCTAAGTTTGGCATTGAATCCAACAATTTGAAAATAAAATCTTTAATTTGCTGTTAATGTAACTGTAGCCATTAAGTATCACTTTCTCATGGTAAGCGGTACAAAGGACATGTGTTTCTGCCCAGGACTATTAGTATCTCCCATAACCAACACTCAGCAATTTTTTTGTTACTAAATCACCAATGCATACTGTAACAGTAGGTCAGTATGACTGCAGTAATATTCAAGACGTCAGTTAATTTGGTACAGGATATCTTTGGGGAGAGTCTTCAAGTATGACTAATTTGCAAAGCTTCATACTTAACCTGTACTCTAGCTTGAAGCTTACTGCCTCTGGATCATGCCTGAAGAGTGGTTTGAGTATGGGAAAGCCTATCTCCGCCTCCTAACTTACATCTTCTGAGAGACCAGCTGATAAGACCTTGCTTTTTTCATGCTTGTTCACACAGTAAACCCATTTTATCAATCTGGTTTCATAACCTCATCTTGAAAGAGTAGCTTCCAGCCTTCTTTCAGTTGTCTTCAATCAGTGCATCCTCACTGGAAAACTTCTTTTACTAAAACGTGCTTTCTGTCACAAAAGAAAAAAGGAAGTTTTCTGTTACAAACTGGGGCTGTTGCATAGGTCTGAGGAACCCATAATGCACCCTACGTTGGCTATGCATGAGGTGACCGCAGCAGACAGGAGCACTCCTTCGGTAGGTGCGCCCGTAGCCCCCATGTGTGAGTGGTGCGGGTTTGTGCCCGCTGAAAGCTGCCACCTCCCCGGGGAATTCTTGGGGAGAGCTACGGCAGCTCCCGGCCGCTGTGAGGGGCTGAGGCATGTTCCTCCAGAGGCAGCGCTGCCACTGTTGGCCATGGTGACCAGCACTGTTCAGTTGAGGTCAACCGATGACATCTCGCTTGAGAGATTCTGTTTTAAATAAAGCTCTAGTTACAGCGTATACTCATTCTATTACCCACACCTTTCGGTGCTCGGAAAAGATACGTGTATATTGACTCGACTGCAAACTGAAATCCATTTCTGTGTGTGAGAGGGCATCTCCTTGGTAGCTGTCACCTTTTCTACTGGCACACACGCCAGTTTGTGTCAATTATGATTTGTCGGGAGGGGGGAGGGGGGGGGATTGCAGTTGTGGAGAAATAAAGGTGAGATCACCCACTGGGTCTACGAGACCCCCCCCAAGCTGTGAGGAGGGATCATTTTGCGTTGCTCCTGATCAGCGAGGGGGAGGCTGGAGCAGTTCTAGGGCTGGTCACGAGTCCCCGAAGCTCTTCGCTCCCCTTCTGTGTAGAATGTGTTTATTGTACATTTATTTAAAGTGCTTCAGGTAGGAAAACGAATATTTACAATTAAATATATGTAAATGCAAGTGGAAAGGCTTGATTGGAAAAATATCAAGTTTCTAATACATATTACTATACTAAGACCTCCCACACGAGACAAACATATAGTCAGATCTAATGAATATTCCTTTCTGGTTCCTGTGCCAATGGAGAGCCATGGAAGTATCAAAATCTTTTTGTTTGCATCTCGATCCTCTGCAGAACTGGAAGAATATTTTATTTGATTTGGCTCTAGTTTAATCCGTGCGATGTTATGCCTCTAGTTGATACAATAAATGTTTATTTGGCTGGCCAAAGCTGATGTTACCCTGTACCTTTTAACTCTTTTTTTGTGTGACTATGCACTGTACAAAGAGCAGGTGATCCTTGCAAATGTCAAACATTAAAAGAGAAAGTATTAAGCTGTTTTTCAAAGGATTGTTCTTTTCTAAGCACGCTGATGCAACTAGACGGTAATTTTTCCAGGAACAGCAAGTTCCGATTCCAGTTTTTCTTAAACCATTATTTTCTGCAAATTTTTTTCCCGTCTTGCGAATTCCATCTCACCCCCCCCCCACGCTCTGGCTCTGCCCTCCCTTCTCCCCCTCTCTCACACGTGTGATTTTGAGTGTAATGGGTGTCATTTCTCTCGCTATCTCTCCATCTGTTCCCACGATCAACGCTCACAGTCCAGCCCCTACTTTGCATCTAGTATGCCTATTCCCTTTATCCTTGGTCTGGTTTGATTTCACGCTTTTCCTGTCTCTCCTTTGCCCTCTCTACCGTGTCTTTAGTCTCCCGAGCCATCAGAGACCTGGCGGTGTGGGTTGACATCGCAGCTAACTGCTAGTAGCCAAAAAAAAAAGCGTCCCTGTTCCCCTGGCCGCATGCTGCTCTTGACACTGGCTGTCACCTGGCAGTTTAAGTGAGGTGGAGTTGAGGAGTTAAACTGGTAGAAAACTCAGCCTTTAGCAGCAGCAGAAAAAAGGGAAAACAAATTAGTTCTCGGTGGTTTGAGCTCACCGAACCAGGTCGTCAGGATTTGATGGGTACCGGTGGCACTGCCGGGGACAGGGTGGAAAAGGCACATTGAAGAGGGGCAAGATCCCCTTTAGAAGGGCAGCTGCAAGGTCAGTCAAGTCCTTTGCAAACTATCAGCCATCTCTCCCTCCCCCACGTCTTCTGCGGCATTTTGAGTGGTAAGGACTGGCCCAACCCATCCTTTAACGGCTCGCTTCCAACAGTAGCATCAGGGTGGGTTTTTTTCCAGCGAAAGGAAAACCGTTCAACTGCTTTAAAGTATTTGAAAATGAAGAGGTGGTGCCTTTGGGGCCTTACAAAAGGGGCTGGGAGGCGTCAACGAGCAGACCCCCGTTTGAGGAAGGAGTTTTGAGGGGGAGAAAAGACAAGCGCCATGAAAGCCATGACTGCAGCGCGTGCCAGCTTTTTCAAGAGAGGGCAGCGCTGTGGGAGGACACCGGCATGGCCACACGGCTCTTCACAAGGTCTGCCCATGGGCAGGGAGAGACTTGATCCGAGCAACTGCAACCCAAAGAGCGAAGGTTTCCCATGGCGGCTACTCTGGAAGGCTACTCTTATCTTGTCAGTCTGCTGGGATGTGTGACTTGGTGAGGCCGTGGTGGGACGGCGAGGATCTGTCTCGCCTGGTGGTCAAGCGCTGACGAGTTTGCCCAGGCTGGCGAGCGAGTTTGGCTTTTAATGCTGCAGCAGCGACAACCCCCCCCCCCCCCAAAAAAAAAAAATCGATTCATGGAGACTGCAAATGAGCAATTTCAGAAATCTCTCCTTTTTTGGTACAGCAGTTAGAGCCGAAAGACTGTACGTGTGCCTTGTTAGAGCAGGTGGTTTTTTTGCCTGGTTTCTGACCCTTTGAGCCTCTTTTAAAACGATGGCATTATTTTCAAATCAAATTTTACAAAACGAACATTGGAATTGTTACGAAGAGATCAAAATTTACATAAGACTTCTGTTTAACCTATTACCTATGAAAATTTACTTCAGGCTGAAACTTGTTTTGCAAAGTTTACAACATACGAAACAAATGGTTTGTAAAATTTCCTTACTTATGAGTACCTTAAATTGTGTTTTCTAAAAGGGAAAAAAAAAAAAAAATAAACGTTGGAACCTTCCCAGTTTAATTTGCATTTTGGCTCTGATGTAACTCAAAATAGATTAGATTAAAAAAGGAAATTTGGCAAGTGATTACTCAATTACATGATTTTACTGCTTTGGTATTTTGAAAATAAAAATGAACAGATCTGTTTTACTTTGAAAAGTGCCTGGTGCACGTGTGCTGTAACCACTTTTCAGAAACCATATGGAAGGTTCCCTACGCTGCATATGGCGATGCTACCCGGGGCTCAGATACCTGTTCCTGCGACAGACTACACGGGATCCGGCCGGGTCAGGGATTTTGACATATACCTGCAGATCACACCGTATCGAAGTGATGCAGGGTGATGAGTTCGGTGTGTAAAACACGGGCAGTTCACAGTGAGGGGGCTGCGTTGCTCCTTTTGCGTAGAAAAGAACTAAAATTGCTGGGAGGTAATGCCGGGCCAGGAAGTTAAGAGGAATTTGGGGAAGGGATACAATTTATGTAGCCTCTATATCATGCAAGATACAAAGGTGAGCAGTATCAGCACATGCTTTTAAAATATTTCATCATCCAGAGCTATGGATATTTGGTCTTCTCTGTGCCTTCCTCGTTACCCTTGAATCCCATGAGTCACATCTCCAGCGCTTCCCTGGTAGCTGCTCAGCTCTAGCCTTCGTGCCAAGGGGAGGAAGCCTCTGCTGACTCCTGGGAGACAAAGCAAGTGGTGACAAACTCCCTAGAGTAACTTAGCATTGACCCTCCATGTGGTGAGGGATGAGGTAGTGCTATGCCTTAAACTGAGAACCATCGGGGCCATCTGTTATTTCCACCACGCTGGTTCCATAAGGAAAGTGGTAGGAGGGGAGGGAACATCTGTCCCTCTGTCACTGATACGTCCCCTTGGAGTGCCTGGGGCTGTATTTGTGGCTTTCAGGTGTCCAGTAAGTGCAGCAGTTTTGCAAATGTATGTTCGTGACCATGACCTGGAACAGGCTGCCCAGAGAGGTGGTGGAGTCTCCTCTGGAGATGTTCAAAAGCCACTTGGATGCGTTCCTGTGCAACCTGCTTTAGGTGACCCTGCTCTGGCAGGGAGGTTGGACTAGGTGATCCCTAGAAGTCCCTTCCAACCCTGACCATTCTGTGATTCTGTGATCTGGTCATGCACCTGTCCTTCTCTGTAGAGCCACTTTGGGTCTTGAGAGTTCCTCCACACACGTGTGTGCAGCTGTCCCTTCAGTGCAAAGTGCCACGATCTGCAGCTGTTCCTCCAGCCCAAAGCCAGCTTGTGTGATGGTGAATTGGATCAAAATAACAGCAACTTCAAACAACAGAAATCTTAGTGCCATCCCTGCCCTGGCCAACTGTAGCTCTTCCAGTAGGTTTTAGTGGGGATTAAGACTCTCAGAACACTAATCTTGGTGTACTAATGATGGTGCAGACCCAGAGTCCTGATGCATGAAGAGCAGAATATGCCAGGAAGTTGTTAGAAATTAATAAATGCCTTTTTGACACAGTGGCATGGCACAGAGGTGGTGGATGGCAGGATTTCACTTGACTATCAAGCTTGTGGAGCTTCATCAAACTGGACCTGTCTGAAGAGGGGCCACTGCCCGGATGTCCCTCACACGTCTCTTGTTGCAGAGGGGCAAGAGTACTGCTGTCACAGCAGGGACTATCCCACTGTTTTAAGGGTTAACGTTGCACATGAGACTTGGTTGCCCTCTGTACATCTTGGTTTCATGCTGCTACCTCTCACAAGGTTTTGGCTACTACATGCCTGTCAGTTGGCAGACCTGTTTCTGAGAAGTCTGTGAGATCAACCTTTGCTGTCCAAAATAAAGCTCTTCTCAAGATGGTCTTAATTTCTCTCGTGCCTTTATTTTTCTCCTATTTAAATGTGAAGGGATGGCCTTCAGGAATCTCCACTGCCATGCCGTTGTCACTGATGTCATCGGCACATGAGGATCATTGCTGCTTCTCCTCAAGAAGAACTGAATACATTTGATTTTTCCTTCCTTTGTGGGGACAAGGGACGAGCTCAGGCCCTGCTCTCCATCCCTCCAAGGCAGCAAGTGGTGCTGGCACTCTGTCAGTGGCCCGAGTCACCCCGTGACTGACAAAGGGAGAAAGCACGAAGCCTTTATTGGACGACAGGAGAGGAGCTGAGAGCTGCCATCAGCCCGATGTATTTCTGCAAGGGGGGAACTGCTGTGCACTTACCAGAAGAGCTGACCACCTTCAAAGAAAAAAAAAGGAGAGTTTTCCACCACTGAGTTTGCGATGTGTAGACTGTGAGTTTCGATTTCTTATCTCTGAGGTCTGTTACCAGAGACCAAAACGTGCAGCGGTGTGTATATACGGATGGCGCCGTTGCAAGTGACTTTGTCGCGTCATGCGACAACATGTTTCTTTGTTGGGGGGGAGCAGCAAGTCTAGGGCTTCTCTTCTGGAGATGAAAATAGGATGATAGGACTGGAGTGGGGAGGAAAAATCACTTCCTGGGCACCATATCCTGCTGGAATCGTTGCAATTCATGTATTATTCAAAGCCTAGATTTTGCAGCTAAGTCTTGAATTAACCTTGAAGTTATCTGAAAAGTCTCTTCTTCCCTATGGAGCGTGCGGTTATCCCAAGCCAGTGCCCTCACTACTTACACCCCTCACCCCCCAAGTCGTGGCTGTTGCATGTGCCAGAGGAAGGAACCGCCACGCACCGTCTTCAGAGGCGGTTTTGGGAATTGCTTCGGGTCAACTCCGTGAAGTTGGATGGCGACAGCGAGCACCTTCACACCCCTCCTCGGCGTTTGGGGCGACAGCCGCAGGTCTCTCCCTGGGGGCCGCCGGCCCACGCTTCCTTTCCATGGGCTGGGGAAGGAGAAAGAGGAGGAGGGGGACACCTCGCCGAGACACCTCGGGGGCCGGGGCCGCTCCGGTTTCCCGTGTCCGGGCGTCGCCGCCGCCGCCGGGGGGAGCCCTTGGGCCGCTCCGCACCGCCCCAGGGGACCGGCTGCGGGCTGTCCCGGGCGGGGGGACGGGTTCCCCGGACAGAGAGGTGCCGGCAGGACCCGGACCCCTCTCCCCCCGTTCACCGCCTCAGAAGGAGCGACCCTTCCCGGTACGGGCAGGGCAGGGCGGGCGGGGAGCGAGCGCGACCTCCCGGCCTCCCTACCCACCTGCCGGGGCGGGAGAAGTGGGGGGGACACGCACAGGAGGGACATTTCCCTTCGCGTCGCTTAGCGAGGCGAAAAGGGAGAGGGTCGGAAGAGGCCAAAGCCCCGTCGCGGCTCCTCCGGCAGCAGCCATGGGAGGGGGACGAGCCGCCGAAGGAAGGAACGGCGGCGGCGGCGCCGGGGCGGCGTGTGCGGGGCTGGGGGCACGGCCCGGACGGGAGGGCAGCCCCCCCTCCACCCCTGCGGGTGCCTTGGCCTCTACCGTGGGATTTGGGTGATTTATTGGGTTTTGGGGTTGTTTTGCTTTTTTTTTCCCCAGCCTGCCATTGTTTTACTCCACCTGCCCCGCTATTTCACACGCTCGGGGGAACCCGGAGCGCGGCGGATTCCGCGTCCCGGCGAATGGGACTAGGGAGAGGAAGGGAGACGGAGAAGTTTAGGAAGAAAAGTGTGAAATACCAAAATAAAAAAAAAAAGAATAAAACCACCAAACCCAAAAACCCAACCCACGAGTCTTTAGAAAAATCCTGAATGTCTGAACGTGCGTGTGTGTGTGTGTGTATGTGTTTTCCTTCCTGCCAAAGCAGGATGTCAAATACTGTCCTTTCCCCCTCTTTTTTAACGCAGGCTAAAAGGAAAATTCTTCACAGAATCTTAAAGAACTTTTTGACACAACAGCTGCAAAATCTATTTTCTAAACAAAGATTTATACATATTTATATGAGCTTAATCCAGATTTTTTTTTAATAAATCATTCTCAGAACTGCAGAGGTAAACTATATGTAAATACCTCAAGTAATAGGCTTGTAGTGCAAATCACATCATTTTATCTTCAATTTTGCATTCGTTTTTCTGGCTTAAAGGTGCATCAGAGATATGCATTTTAGCATATTCAGAACACGGGGCGTGAAATTAAATGTTTGACAGAGTGAGAAAAATATACAGACTTTGGAGATGCCTTAAAAATAGTAATTTATGCAGATCTAGAGGAGTGAAATCATTTGCAATGGAGTGACCCTCTCTCCAGGAATTTTTTGCTCAGTGTTCTTCTCTAATCTCCTGCTGTATCTTCATTTTTCATTGAACTAGCCAGTTTTCTGCGAAGCAGTCTTGTAGATAAGGGAAGTGCTAAAAGAAGAAGAAAGAAGAAGCTCAGTGGGTCCGTTTCCATTGCACTTTTACCCAAGGCAATGGGCAGAATTTAACGGATTCCTTCCAACATATGTTTTTGCCAGATAAGTAAACAGTGTGTGTCGGAAATGAAAAAGCATTTGCAATTTAATGACATTACAGCTCTCAGCTTAGGCTGGCGTGCTGCGAGGCGAAAAGCAGAAAGAGAGAGGAGAGTAGAAAGAGAAAAAGAACAAAGTTCATCTTCCCTTTTGTGCATTTTTATCAAGGAAAATATTACTTCTTTCCCCCTCTTGTTCTCTTTTCTTTTTCTCTTTGCTTTTTTGTCTCACTCATTTACATTTTTTTCTTTTCTCTCCTTTTCTCTCCTCTGTTCACTTTTACCTTTTTCTTCCACTGCCACCGACTCCTTTCCTTTCACCATCCCCCCCGCTCCCATTGTGTCACCTTATTCATCTATTTGGCCCATTCAGTTTTTTACCTATAAGGAGCTGTTTATCCAACAATGTATCTTTTTTTCTTTTTTTCTTTTTTTTTTTTTTTTTTTTTTTTTTTTTTTTGCCGTGTTGTACTCCCGGCGCTAGAGCTCACAGTCAACAGGATTGTTGGAGGGATTATAACGTTTCATTTCAAAGCGCGACAAATCTCCTCGCCTCCCCTCCGTCCCCGCTCGCCCCAGCCTCGCCGGTCCCTCGCCCAGGCGCGGCACCCCCGGGGGCCGCCACCGTCCCATCGTGTCTCCTGTGTGTCCCCCCCGACCCCACACGGGGCCACCCCGCTCCGCTCCGAGCAGGGGGACACGCTCCCCCCGGGGCGGGGGCAGGGGGTGGCCGGGCCGGGCCGCCCTCTTCTCCCGCCGTCGGATGCGCCTTCATCTCGTCCTTGTGTCCCCCTCCCATCGTTTCCCCTGTCACTGGGTGTCGAGGAGAGCGCGGCAAAGTCAGGGGGTTCCCACCCGCGGGTCGCCCTGGAGGTGGGGTGTAATTGAAAAACATCTCCAGGCAGTGGCGAGTCCCGTCGTACAGGCACATGTCTGAAAAGATGTTTAAAGAAAAAAAAATTAAAAAAAGTACTTGTCTGAAGACCCGAGCATGGGTGGTTGTTGTTGTTTGTTGGGTTTTTTTGGTTGTGGGGTTTTTTTTGGTTTGGGGTTTTTTTTTCTTTTTCTTTTTACCATGAAATTACATCTTCCACATCTCCCAGATCCGGTACTTGGTAAGTAAAAAGGGAAATCTGTTTGGACATAAGGAGGTAAAGTAGCTAGAGGTGGTAATTTAATCAACCAAGGATATATTTCAATGTTTTTTCTGGTCTTCTAGGCATTAGCACTTTAAATTCATTATGTCTGTTTGACAGATATATGCAGCCTTAAGGATCTAAAAATGAAATCCAAGAAGTATAGCCTGCTAGAGGACATATATTGAAGTTAAGAGATTAAAACGGTCTAACCATTGCAAACAGAATGGAACATCTCGCATTTCTCATTCCTTATAAGCATGACTATTTTGCAGATGTTAAATACGGTCTGCTCTAATTATGAACGAGGGGAGGGGGGGGACCCGCTCAAGAGCCCAGGCTTTCTAACTTTTCCATTGATGAAGTGGATATTAGAAAGACAATATTAGCTCCTGCGCCGTCTCGGGCTGGGGAAGTTTTACATGGGGGATTTTCTCTATCAATAATTTAATAAGGAGGGTGCAGCAGCAGCAGCCTCTCCTACATGCTTTAAAGACTCAAGAATCGTGCACGAATTTCCTATAAGGCAAATAACAAAAGAGCCAAATGAGAAGAGCGGGTCTTTTTTTCCATCTAACTGGGACACTGAGGACTCTGTGTCATTACAGTAATTTAGCAATGTTAATGATCTGTAATATTAATACATCATACTCGAAAATGGGGAAGAGTTGTCATAATTAAACGCATTAGAGCCACAATTAAAAAGTCATCTGAGCAGTTGTAAAGATACCAGCGACGATAAGGGCTGTTCATTACACTGCGAACCTCTCCGCCCGTGGAAGTCCTTCCCTGGCAGGGTGGCTCTCGCCAGCCCTGGCCCCGCCGCAGACGTGGCGGCAGCAGCAACGGCAGCAGCACACCAAGGCAGCGGCGGGCACACGCTGCGAAGCCTTATCAGCCCATCGCCCTTATCAGCCCATCGCCCTTATCAGCCCATCACTGCTATCAGCCCATCACTGCTATCAGCCCATCGCCAGCTGCTCTGCAGCGCTTCCCACGGGGACGGGGATGGGGATGGGGGACGCGGGGCGGGGGGGGAGCTGTATCAGCGACCCCTTTGGCCGGTCTCCTCTAGTTTTTAAGGGGGGCAGGGGGGAACAAAAGGACAATCTGGCTCCGGACACGCGTGTCCGCGCAGGCGGGTCGTCTTTTCCGATCAGTTCTCCGCCCGCACCGAAACGCACCTTTCGGTATTCTTCCCCACCGCAGGGCCGGTGCAAACGCGTGAGCATCAACCCCGCCGCGGGTTGCCCCCCACCCGGCGGCTGATAGCCCCCGCCGTCCCCTCCTCGCCCGACAAGGACACGCAGGGCCCTGGTCAGAGCCGGGCGGACCCGCGGCACACGGGCAGCGGCCATCGGGGCAGCTCCTGGACAGGCCTTTGCCCCACCGAGCTTCCCATCCCCGGGGGTGGCTGGTGCTCAGCCCCTCCATCCCGGCACCCCCGGCATCTTCCCTGTGTGGCTGGACTGGGGGGGTGAATCCCTGAGCCATTGGACTGAGTCCCCAAGCAGCGAGGCTCAGTCCTCCACCTGTGGGACTGAGTCCCCAAGCCGTGGGGCTGAGCCTTTCATGCTCTGCCATGGCCAGCTGGCTTCCCAAGAAGCCAACGTGCCCCCGGTAGCATTTCTGTGAAACCACGTGGACACCTGGGTTTGAAGCGCAAGCAGACACGGTCTGGTAGTGCAAGATGCGGGGCCTTGGTCCTCAAGTTACCTGATGCTGCCAACCACCCCGTGGGGGCAACAGCCCCACGCATTTCCTGGTGAAACTCATGAAAAGCTCATCCCTAGCCTGGTTCTGTCAAAATGATCCAGCTGTAAAACAACCCATCACAAAAAAAAAAAAATCCAAGGTCAACTAGATGACTGCTGGGTGTTTCTTCTTCCATCCCTGGCAGATCTTTCAGCCCATGGACACGCATGGTGATTTTCAGGCTGGATTCCTAATGGAGAAAAGGTTGCATTACCAGGCAGTGTGGTCCCCTTCTGAAAACTGCTTATCTCTTTGGCCAAATTCAGGCAAATCTGGCTGAGGGAAGATGGTCTGCAGCCTTTTATTGTGGAAATGGGTGGCTGGGTATAGGAAGAAAAACCTAGTCTGGTGATTCCAGAGGGAAAGACTCCAACACAAGCTCAAGCATATGATTCAGACATAGAGATGATGAGCATCCCAACCATCCCAAGGAAAAGTTTCAGACATATCTTGAACGTAAATCCAAAAATGAGGCCTATTTCCAGCCATAACCCACAACTCCATGCAAATATAGGCTTGCTTAGCCTGGAACTGCTTGGGGAGCTACAACACACGGACATTGCCACCTATATGGGGTCCCGAGAGGAGCACTGAGCATTTCAACGGCTTATATTTTTCCCGCTCCTGTTGATGTCAACGATTGTGATTGCTAAAAATAATAGCAGTGCAAATAACATAGTAAGAAGTAATAAGAAGTAATGATAAATAAATGGATAAGAGTAAAGTATATGGAGTAAAAGTAACACAATTTGCTCAGTCTTCAGAGATGATATTTAGGTAATGTCAATGCTTTTGTATTATGTTTTATATTGCTGTTGTATTCAAACATACCCTAGAAATATCCCTGACATTAATATCCTAGCAGGATATTGCTATTTACACCAATATTTTAATGAAAATAATTTAGATACTATTCACACATAGAAGTTCAACTTTCATATATGGTGCGTGTGTGTTACATCGGAGGTCCCTGCCTTCCATGGGAATGTTGCTCCTTTGAATAACAGCATGACGACGAGAGCTCACTACTCTATTTTGCTGTGGAGAGAGCCTTCATTTGGATTTCTTAAAATCTACAGGTAGAAAATGGATATATCCTGCAGAACCACCAAGGTGGAAGATGTGATAAACCAGGGGGACCAGGTAAAATGACAATGTCAAAGTGATGGAGTGTTTGCTTATGTGGTGTGGATTTCTTAAAGGGCTGAAGGGAGCCTCCCCTTCCCCTCCAGCATCCATCAACGCCTTACATATTCCCAAATTACGTGATAGGATCACAGCTGCATGACTATATGGCCTCCCATTCAGATCAGGTCCATCAGAAGAATCTCATGCACTGTGAGCGTTCTGTCTCACTGCTTTCTTGAGTTTGCCTAAAGCCCATGCTCCATCCCAGCATTTGTATCCAAACAGATGGATGCAAAATAACCTTGGACTTGAGCTGATACTTAGGTCCATGATCAGAATTCCTTGAAACCACTCAAAATAATCTTGACTTAAGTCAGGAAGCAGCTGTTACCTGTTACCCTTGGAAATGGGAATGGACTTTTGAAGGATAGGTCAACCAAGATGATTATGGGACTGGAGAACCTCCTTTATGAGGAAAGGCTGAAAGAGCTGGGACTCTTCAGCCTGGAGAAGAGAAGGTTGAGGGGGGACCTGATTAATATTTACAAGTATCTAAAGGGTGGGTTTAAGGAGGACGGAGCCAGGCTCTTTTCAATGGTTCCCAGTGACAGGACAAGGGGCAATGGGCACAAGCTAGAACATAGGAAGTTCCGTTCAAATACACGGAAAAACGTCTTTACGGTGAGGGTGACAGAGCCCTGGAACAGGCTGCCCAGGGAGGTTGTGGAGTCCCCTTCTCTGGAGATTTTCAAGACCCGCCTGGATGCAGCCCTGAGGGATGTGCTTTAGGCAAACCTGCTCTAGCAGGGGAGTTGGACTAGATGATCTCTAGAGGTCCCTTCCAACTCTGAAGATTCCGTGATTCCGTGATTCCGTGACTTCTCATGGTCTGCAGCAAACATTGCACTTCAGAACCTCATTTGTGGTCCACTGGTCCAAACCTGCTAGAAGCATGTTTCATACTGTATCTTCATACAGAAGGTGAATGTTTGCCCCACAGAGCTTATGTGGTGTCCTGGGGAAGAGTTGCCCCCAGTGTGAAATCCTAGAAGATATCTATGGTGGACCTTCCCTGGAATTCATCCCTAAAAACACTGATCTGAACCCAGGCTCCCTCTAAATGGTCTTTATGAGCTTCCCCACTGCCTGCTGCAGGGCTGGTATTCGGAGGCCAAGTTCTAGGGTGATGTCTTGGGGACCATAGTCCTGGACCAGTTTGGGTGTTGGAAATGTCTTACATCCTCATGTTCTGGGAGGTTACACAGATGCCTGGTGACAGTGCCTTGTAGAAGACCCATGAAAGAACAGTGGTTACCTCATCAAGCATAAGATGCAAGGTGTGCATTTTATTTGGAAACGTTACATTTTGGTATTCTAAAAGGAATTTATTTCTCTAAAAATATCCAGGCTGTAGAAAAACATTTTTTAATGAAATAAAAGGTATATAAACGTATATATAAAATGAATTGTGTGCATGCGGGAGTGTATGTTTGTTTTAAGTCTTGGCAAACGAAAACTGTGCTCTTCAGCCAGCTCTGCTGTGCCTGCAGCCTGAGACGCATTCCTGGGACTGGAGCGTGAGCAAACCCAGTGTGTGATGCAAGACAACAGATAATCCAACGTGCAAACAGGATGAGGAAAGGGTAGAATCATCACTCATATCAGAAGAAGTAGCCATCCAGCCCACCAACTGCCTCAATTTTGTTGAGCGTTTTGATGGTGCAATTGGAGAGGTCAACTTTAAAGAGAGATTAGGAGGAGTACGCTATACAACTCACCTCATAGGAAGCTCCTTACACACAGAACTGGGCAAAGCTGGAGATGCTTCAGAGGGAAGCTGAATCAATGGACCATGAAGATGGTATTAAAAGCACAAGAAAGGCAGAAACACATATAGCAACACTGTAGTTAAGAAATAAGATGGGGTAAGACAGGCAGTTGTCGATGCCAGCACAACAGTTGTGTTGAAACTGTTGAAAGCTGTGTGGAGGAAAGGGGCGCAGAGGAGGAAAGCATGTCAGGAGGTGGTCACCTGGGTGAAGGAGAACCATGCACTCTTCTAAAAGGGAAGACGGACAAATGATATTTGTCAAAGGAATTTACATTAAGCTAAATTATGTAAGACTTGACCGGGATTTGCTTTGAAGGACAGTAAGGGAAGGTCAAGGCTCAGAGATGCTGGTAGGACTATTTGGCAAGGGAGGAGAGTGGAAGAAAATACTTGAAGCCTGAGAAACTACAGTCTCACTCTGAGCTATGCTGAATTAATGCTGGAATGTTAAAAACTGTGAAGATAAGACATTTTGAAAACAACTACAAAGATGGAACCTGAGCAAAAAGGTATATTCTGTGCTGCCACAGTGAGGGTGATAAATGAAGCCATCTTCTTCTCTGGAGTCAACAGGGAAGGGAGGGGTAAGGGAAAGAGGCAAGTCTTTGGGACTTGGCTAAAAGACAGTGTGAGTTGCCACATTCCTGAGGTGGAAGAAATAAATCTGGAAAAGACGGTCTCAAAAAAAAAAAAAAACCAACCAAAAAGAAACCTGAAAGAAATGATTGCTGAAGAGTGTGGCTGCAGGTGTCAGAGGCAGCTGAGAGTTTGAGGAGGATGAAAACAAGCCATGGGCCAGAACTTGAAAGAGCTGGATGGAGAACCTTGAGAGAGTGAGCACAGGTGGCATTACCAAAGGAGGAGGTTAGTTGGAATATCTTCTGCCGTCAACAGGAGGTGTTTAGCGAGGTGGGATATTGGTTCGTCTTGCAGCTGCAACTAACATTAGTTTGCTACTAGATGTTCAGCTCTGTCGGAGCTTTGTGGTGTGCTCCCAGGTGACAGGCGTATTTGTCAGAAGCATTATAATACCTGGCTAAGGCGGACTTGCTCTGAGGTTATCATTATTTCTCCACAGCTGATCATAAATAAATATTTTAGTACGTGACTTAACTCCCCTCCTTTCAATTTATGGAAAGGTAGCACAAGAGAGAATTAACGTTTTAAGTGTGGCTTTCGGAGACTGACAAAAACTTCATCATTCATATGGCAGCAATACCTACAAAACCTTTGCCTCATAAAGAGTAGCCTTTCCCTAAAACCTCGCAATCTCATACCTGAATCCTTCAAAAGTGAGAGATCTTTTTCTTCTTTACAAGCTAGAGGTAAAATATTCTGCTCATTTAGAGGGAACTTGCCTTGGGTACATCTTATTTGATGTAATAAAAATTGCTATTGAGGATTTCAGAGCAAATAAATCAGAAAAAAACCCCACCTGTAAATACGTCTTCAGCAATTGCTGATTAGTAATCTTTAAATAACGTGTCCTAGTCGGTCATCCGGGAGCTAAGTTTGTCATTAGCTCGTGTCAGAAAAAGGACATTCTCAAGAATACTTATGAGATGTAAATGAAAAACTAAATTTTCATGTAATCCGCTATCCTCTTCAACTTTTCACTTTATTAAGCAGAAAGGAACTTTTACATGAACTTAAAAAAATGTTCCTATAAGTGATCCAGGTGCAACTTCAAGAGGGAGCATGTTTTCATCAGGATTTATGACTCTCTGAAGAGTTTGGAGCCCAGAAACTAATTAATTAATTGCAAAACATCAACAACAACAAAAAAAATGTTGGGTAAAAGCCTGGTCCTAGTGAAACCCATGGTAGAGATGTCGTTCTCCTTAGCACAGTCTGGATTTTCCCCGGTGTCTTTTATCTGTGACCAATATAAACCTGACGCTGTTGCTTTCTGATTACTTTTACATTTGGGACTTTTTCTATTAGAATTGCCGAGATTATGTTCGAAATATCCATATTAATATTGCTGATTTAAAATAAAATAATCTGGGCGTGACAATATGGTTTGATTTGCGCAGATATGTATGAATGGACATTGTTTATACAAAATGTTTTGGTAAATATTGGCCAGCAATACTGGTTCCTGGGCTATTTGAATGCTGCCTTGCTAATTGTTAAATTTAGCTGACGAGATGCAAGAGCAAGTATTATTTATCCTGTATGCAGAATATTCAGGCCATAAAAACAAATTTCAAACATACCTTTATTCTTCAGTAATTACAGTAACAAGGTCAAGAAAGGCTGGTCAAGAACCGACCACAGCCCAACCACCATCCGGACTTGGGCAATTACAGCAGGTTTTAATGAAATGTCATTGCCGAGTGACACCCGAGAACATGCATTCCAGAAATTGGCTCAGCAGTACACAAAAATCAGGGGCCGAAACTGGCAATGGAGTCCCACGGGGGTGACCATGAAGATGCACAAACCACGCTGGATGCCCACGCTGGATGCCCACGCTGGGGTTTGCAAAGGAGGCTTCCAAGAAAAAGATGTGTCTGCTGTCCACCTCCTGTAGTTGTCCCTGGGCTGTAACTAGGCATCTTTTTGAAGCTGAGCATCAGAGCCTGAAATCACTTGCCTCACCCAGATCTGAGGTTTCCACCGGAGCTCTGCATGCTGAACAGCGTCTGCCCTTAAACCTAGAAGTATCTAATACGAGATATTTAAGTAAAGCACCCGCGGAGCAGAATTCCAGGGCACCCCTCCAACCTCTCTAAGCTTTTCCATCTCCTGTCTCTAGGGTTCTCACCCTCCAGCCCACAGAGTGCCCCGGCGAGAGCAGACCCCTTACCTCCACCTCCCCATGGCCAGGTAGGTCCGACCAGGAGCAGGAGGCGGAAATCCTTCCTAGGAGACGCACGGCCGGGAGCTGGAGACCCATCTCCTGGGCGAGAGGTGCTCTGCCAGGCAGGAGCAAAGGCGGGGGAGCACACGGGCTACGGGGTAAGCCTCGGGGTCTCCCGATTTGGGGTCCCAGGTGCCTGGGGGCAGGCGAGAGGCTGTCGGTGCGGGGGTCGGGTCTGGGGGGAGCCGCAGCAGGTCCAAGTAACCGCGATCAGGCTGCCGTAGCGGGGTTTTCCTGACCCGTTCCCCCCGGTTTTAGGTTGCCACGTTGACTTTAGCTATTAAAATCAATCGTCAACAGGTCCCGAGGGGGAGCGAGCCCACAGGTGTGTGTCCTCCCTTCCAGGGCTGGGGGTTTTTGGTTTTGGGTTTGTTTTGGGTGGGGTTTTTTTGGGTTTGTTTTTTTTTTTTTTTTTCTGAGAAAATAAATCAAACCCATCCTGGTTACAGCCCCCGAAGGAGAAGGGGTCCGTCTGTTCCAGCTCAGGGCAGCGCGGCACTCCTGGTGGGAAGTGGGAGGGGGTCAGCACCCCGGCACGACACGGCGCCGGGAAGGAGGGACGCCCGGGGACTCTGAGCGGTCCCCACAGCGGGTGGTGGAGCGATGCGAAGCCCCACGGATCTCTGTTCTCGGCTTTCCCCGATGCCTCCCGTATTCCCGGGTCCGCACCGTCTGTCCCCGGGGTGCCCTTCGCGGGGCCGGGGCTGGCACGGAGGCACCGGGGACACACGGGAGGGGGCAAACATGGGGGAAACAGGGGGACGCGCCGGGGCGCTGGCATAGCATCGGGCCAGGGAGGAGCCGGGGAAGGCTCGGGCAGGGGTCGGGGGGGAGGCTGCCAGCCCCGACCGGGCTGGGGACCGGCCCGCAGCCGCCCCGCCGGGCTGCCCGGAGAAAGGCAGGCAGAGGGGGATGCCCCCGGCCCTGCCGTGCCGCGGGGCTATTTCACCTGCTCCCGAGCGAACGGTGCCGGGAACCGCGGCGAGGAGCGGCGGGCAGGTCCCCCAGCCCCGGCGGGGAGGGCAGCCGGCGGCCGCGGGTGGGCCCGCCTCCCCCGCTCCGGGACGCCCACCCGGGGCACGGGTGGGATGCGGAAGGGTATGTAGCCCAGCCCAACCCCGCTGCTCGCCCCAGCCGGTGGATCGCGTGGGATTTCCTCGGCAGGTGTGGATGGGGTGGTGGGGTGATGGGGATGGGGACGGGGACTTCGCCTAACGTGAGCCAGCTGGCGGGTGTCTGCGCCTCGTCATGCTGAAATGTTTGAACATAAGAAGAAACAGGATCGGCGCTACCGATTAACTCCCGAAGTATGTTGAAAATGCGGTGTCACTTGTCTTAAGAAGGGCTTGGTTTTGTCTGCGGTGCTAATTGATTTCTGTTCAGGCTGATCCCTCTTAAAACATGAACAGATTTAATGGTTCTTACTCCCGAGCGCTATGCTATGGAGATAATTTGGGTTATTAAGACGCATTAATAAACAGTTAATAGACACCCTTTTTTTTTTTTTTTTTTTTTTTTTTTTTTCCCAGAGAGGTAAGCTCTTCTGCAGTCCGAAATAAATGAGCAGCCTCTACCGAAGCTCTCCCGCACTCGGGATCAGCATTTACTGCCCACGCGTGTCACAAATACGCTACATCTAGGGAAGCGGAGGTGGCTTCTCCCGTAGAGCCCAGGGAAGTCCTTCTCCAGCGTCTCACGGGAGTAAGACGGACTGCAGCATCTAAACAAAGGAGCGGTGACTAATTCGGTCTCTGACTCCGGCGATGAGAAAATAGCTCCCAACGAGAGCAGCGAGCCCGGCTTCAGCCCCTGAGCAAAAGAGGGCGAGTCAAATTCCTCGAGTCAAAGTCTGGGCTGTGCTAGAAAGCCGCCTGGCTCTGCTAAGGCCAGGAGGATGAATTCATATTGTAAGGAACCTGAATGAGAGCCGGGTTAGATAACTTGTCATTTCCCTGGCTCCAGCCTCCGCTCCCGCCCCCTTCCCCACCAAAAAAAAAAAAAAAAAAGAAAAAAAAAAAAGGGGGCTTATAAGAATTTGCTCTGGCCTTCCTTTACTTTCTATCTGGTACGTCTCATATTTCATTTCTGGCAGCCAAAGAAATCTTAATAAAAAGAACGTGTAGAAGCATTTCCAGGGGAATAATTTGATCAGGAATCATTGCCGGTTTTGGAATTAGTCCTAAAACTTATTAAAAGTTGAACAATCCCAGCACATATTCTTCTCTTCCCGGGATCCTTTTTCTGCGTTAATAGCTTTCCCCCCCTCCCCCGCGCCTCTTTCCCCTGCTGCTCCGCGTGGATACCATCGATAGGAGTGTGCGAGTGGGGGTGTTTTACCCACCCCGAGCTGTTTGATGGTCCTTAGCAGGCTGCTGCTGCCATTTTGCCCCATCGGCAGCAGCCACCGGGCTCCTTCCCCTTTTATCTCGTTATCGCGGGCTCCCAACGCTCCTGCGAGCAGGTGGGAACCGCCGCTCCCGGCGGGGAAGCGGCCCCCGTCCCGCGGCTGGGCCGGCTGGCCCCCGCCGCAGGCACACCCGCCCTCCCCCGGCGAAGAGCGAGGGCCGGCGGGCTACCAGCGCCGGGGCCGCCCTCGCCCCCGACGGCTTCGGCCCGGCCTCGCTCCCCGACGGGACCCCCCCGACACCGGCCGGTGCCCGGCGGGAGGAGGGCGCCGGAGAGGGGCTGCCCTGCGCCTGTCCCCCCCCTCAACCCCGGTGTCCTTCCCGGGGGGCAGTCCAGCTGTCGGGGCAGGAGCACGGGGCTGCGTGTTTTACCAACGCCTTCAGGATCTCAAAGTTTCAGCCGTAAATGGCTAATTACTTTTTGGTGGGGTTGGGGGGGGGGGGGGGGGGGAGAAAAGGGAAATGCTGGATTGGAATTGACATTCCAGCAATATATTTCCGTGAGAAGAGTTTTAAGATGTCCTCTGTAATTTCCCATAAGAAATCTGGTTATACTGGTTGATTTCAATAGGAGAATTCTCTGCCTGGAGGCATAGGATGAGTAATATGCCGTATGTTTCATACTCCCTTGCTAATATGATAATAAATGCATTCAAAAAAAGCAACGAGGTGTTTACAATTAGTACCTTCACTTCTCCGGCTTGCCTAAATTTCACAGTATCGGGAATCGGAACGGGTTATCTTAGAGGGATGGAGGAGCTGCGGGGAGAGGAGCAGACCCCCGACCCCCCCTCCCTCAAGCCCCGGCCCCTCTTTGCGAGCGGGAGGCGATGACCGACAAC